>NC_026002.2:55599940-55721789 GCF_000442705.2 Elaeis guineensis | reverse complement strand
GCCTGGACTCCCTGACAGGCCACAGTAATGGCCATGGCTCTGCTCCACCTCCTGCGACGGATTCTGCATGGCTCCATCACTCCCCGCAACAGGCTCCACGCAATAGGCCACAGTAACGGCCATGACTCTGCTCCACCTCCTGCGACGGATTCTGCATGGCTCCATCACTCCCCGCAACAGGCTCCACGCAACAGGCCGCAGTAATGGCCACGACTCTGCTCCACTCCCTGCGGTGGATACTGTGCAGCTCCACCACTCCCTGGCGAGTCACAACAACGGATGCTGCTCCACTCTCCACAACAGATTCCACGTGGCGAGCCATGGTGACCGCCACGACTCCACCCCATTACTCTTCATAATAAACTCCTCCTGGCCCGAGTGGCCCACTACTAGGCTGTTACAAACATCGCTATCAATCCGTTGCTCCCTCCACCTATAAAAAGGGGGGGCCCCAGATACGTTATTCCCTAAGCTCTAATTTCTATCCCAAAAATTTTACTAAAATTTTCATTCGAGCACTCCATTCTTGTTGAGGCAGAGAACTGACTTGAGCATCGGAGGGTCTTGCCGGAGCAACCCCAACTCTGGTTTAGACTTCTTTTGCAGGTCCTGACAGCAACCGCGACTCCCTCGACTCCAGCTTCTCCGACGCAGGCGGATTTTTGCACCAACAGGATTGGCGCTAGAGGAAGGGCCTGTCTTCGCGGTATCCTTGTTCTTAAAGGAGCGCTCAACGGGACCGCCTTCAATCATCTTCCTCGATATCTTCTCCCCCAGTTTCTTGCCTAGCCTCCACCTAATGCCTCCCCGAAGGGCATCCTCCAGGCGGTCAACGGCCTCCGCGACCAGGTCTCAACGAGCTCCGTAAGCCCCGGCCCCATCTCCGACCTCCCAGGCTCCTCCTCCTTCGGTAACAGTAGTCGGCATGGAGCAGTCCGATGATCGGCCTCCGACAGATTTCGCCAACACCATCTCGGGAGAATCCCGACAGGAAACAACCGATGTATTGGTCGGACCCCTTAAGCGACAAAGGATTGAGGAATCCATAACCTTTACTGAAAAAGATGCTCGGGGAGTTCAATTTCCTTATGACGACGCAGTTGTAGTTTCTTTAAATATAGCTAATTATGATGTCCACCGCATTCTCGTCGATAATGGAAGTTCGGCCAACATTTTGTTCTACGATGCCTTCTCAAAAATATCCTTCCTTGACGGTCATTTGGGGCCGATTAGCTCCCCCTTGGTAGGGTTTACCGGCGATGCTGTCCCGGTAGAAGGGGTAATAACTTTGACTGTGGTTGCGGGTCGATATCCAAGACAATCTAGGGCTTTGGTGAATTTCCTGGTGGTGAAGGCGCCATCAGCCTACAACACTATCCTCGGCCGACCCGGCCTCAACGCTCTCTAGGCCGTGGTGTCAACCTATCATTTGAAATTAAAATTTCCTACTAACCAGGGGGTCGAAGAAGTTAGGGGAGACCAGGCCCTGGCCAGACACTGCTACAACATAGCCTTGCAAAGAAGTGACCAATCTGACCTCTGTCCGGTTGATGGATTGGATGCCCGTGACGATCTCGCTGAGGAAAGGGACAGCCCAATCGAAGACCTGGTTTCGATCCCTTTGAATGATGGGGATACGGAGCATGCGGTGAAGATCGGCTCCAACCTGGGGGAAGAGATGCGGATGCAGCTCATTTATTTCCTGTGAAAGAATGCGGATATTTTCGCTTGGGTCCCAGCAGACATGCCAGGGATTGATGCAGAAGTCATGAAACACCGTCTGACCGTCGATCCAAAGCATCGACCGATGAAGGAAAAAATCCGAGGTCATGCACCAGAGAGGCAGAAAGCGATAGCCGAGGAAGTGGACAAACTCCTGAAAGCTGGATTCATTAGAGAAGTCAATTATCCTGACTGAATTTCCAACATCGTCCTAGTCAAAAAGGCAAACGGCAAGTGGAGGATGTGTATAGACTTCAAAAAGCTGAATAAAGCCTGCCCGAAGGACAGCTACCCTCTACCCAGAATTGATCAACTGGTGGATGCAACCTCGGGCCATGAGCTTCTCACCTTTATGGATGCATTCTCCAGCTATAATCAAATCAAGATGGTGCTAGAAGATGAAGAAAAGACTATTTTCATTACTAACCATGGTCTTTACTGTTACAGGGTCATGCCTTTCGGCCTCAAAAATGTAGGTGCGACCTATCAGTGGCTGGTGAACAAAATCCTCAAGGAGCAGATCGGCCACAACATGGAGGTCTACATGGACGACATGCTCATGAAAAGCAAATCTTCCATGAACCACGTCGCCGACCTCGAGGAGACCTTCGGCGCACTCCGAAAATATAAGATGAAGCTGAACCCGACTAAGTGTGCTTTCGGAGTGACCTCGGGGAAGTTTTTGGGCTTCATGGTATCGGGGCGCGGGATTAAGGCCAACCCAGAGAAAATTCGTGCCATCCAGGAGATGGCCGCCCCGAAGTCGATAAAAGAGGTTCAGCACCTTACAGGGAGGGTGGCAGCCCTGAATCGCTTCATTGCGAGGTCGGCCGAATGGTGCTTACCCTTCTTCCAAACACTCAAACGGCCGAAGGACTTCTGTTGGACCACTGAGTGCCAACAGGCGTTCGAAGAACTAAGGAGCTACCTCGGCTCACCTCTACTGTTGGCGAAGATCGAGCCTGGAGAGGAGCTATTCTTGTACCTGGCGGTCTCCCCTATGGCTCTCGCAGTAGTTCTCGTCAAGGAAGAAGCAAAAATTTAATGGCCGATCTACTACATCAGTCGTGCATTAAGAGATGCTGAAACTAGGTACACTAAATTAGAGAAGCTAACTTACACCCTGTTGGTTGCAGTCCGGAGGCTCCGACCCTACTTTCAAGGACACACCGTAACATTGCTCACTGACCAGCCGATCAAGGTGATCCTGCATCGGGCAGATGCCTCCGGGAGGATAGCGAAATGGGTGATCGAGCTCACAGAATTCGACATCAACTATCGACCCAGACCGACAGTGAAAGCCCAGATATTGGCAGACTTTATAGTAGAATGCACTATCTCGACGGAAGCCGAACCTGAACAGGGTGAAATTGACGGCCTAGAGCCCCGACCGAACTCCTCCGAAGAAGAAGCAGCCCCCCCGATTGCTTTTGGGCCCTCTACGTGGACGGATCCTCCAACATGTCGGGCGCACGCACGGGCCTGATCTTGATCAGTCCGGAGGGAATCATCATGGAGTACGCTCTGTGCTTCAAGTTCCCCACAACTAATAATGGAGCGGAATACGAAGCTCTGATCGCAAGGTTGAGGATCGCCAAAGAATTGAGAGTAGATCAGCTCCAAGTTCACAGTGACTCCCAATTGGTAGTGGGATAAGTCAACGGAAACTACGAAGCGCGGGAGGACAGCATGGCTAAGTATCTTGAAAAGGTAAAAAAACTCGTCTCCGCCTTTAGTAGCTTCCACATTAGGCAAATTCCAAGAATGGAAAATACCAGGGCCGATCTTCTCTCCAAGCTGGCTACGCTGGCTCCGACTGAATTGCCCAAGGGTATTTTCTTTGAAGTTCTGAAGTACCCAAGTACGGAAGAATCGCAGCCCGTGATGGAAATTGATCATGAGCCCAGTTGGATCGACCCACTGGTGGCATATCTCAGGGACGGAGTTCTCCCTCATGATGCAAAAGAAGCTCGAAAGCTCAGAAATCAAGCCTCCCGGTACATCCTCTATGAGAACAAGTTGTACAAGAGATCATACTCTTTGCGCCTCTTAAAATATCTCCAACCTTCGGAAGCTGACTATGCCTTGTGGGAGGTGCATGAGGGAATCTGCGGAAGCCATCTAGGGGCTAGATCTTTATCCCACAAGTTACTCTGCCAAGGGTATTACTGGCCGACAATGTATCATGACTCCATTGAATACGTCAGAAAGTGTGACCGATGTCAGAGGTATGCCAATATCCAGAGACAGCCCACCACTGAGCTTACACCCTTGAGTGCCCCATGGCCGTTTGCGCAATGGGGAATGGATATCCTTGGACCCTTTCTCATGGCGTCGGGGCAGAGGAAGTTCCTCCTGGTAGCAATTGACTATTTCACCAAGTAGGTCGAAGCCGAACTGCTGGTGAAAATCACAGAAGCTAAAGTGCAAGACTTTGTCTGGAAGTCAATCGTTTGCAGGTTCAGCCTGTCGAGAACCCTAATTACTGATAACAGGCGGTAATTTGCGGGAGCGAGATTCATCAAATTTTATGAAGACCTAAACATCTCCCACAACTTCACATCGATAGCCCATCCTCAGACGAATGGCGAAGCCGAAGTGACCAACAGAACTCTGCTGCAAGGGATCAAGACAAGGCTCGAAAAGGCGAAGGGAACTTGGGCAGACAAACTTTACCATGTGTTGTGGGCGTACCGAACTACCCAAAGATTGCCCATGGGGGAGACCCCCTTCGCTCTAGCCTTCAGCATGGAGGCTATTATCCCAATTGAGCTCAAGCTCCCGTCGGCACGAGTCATGGCATTCGACGAACATCACAATTTGCAAGGTTTTAAAGCCAACCTTGACCTGCTGGAAGAAAAGTGAGAGGTAGCTCAAATTTGGATGGCAGCCTACAGACAGAAAGTCACCCGCTATTACAATTCTCGGGTCAAAAATAAAGTCTTTAGAGCAGGAGACCTAGTGCTTCGACGAGCTGCTGTCTCGCAACCTCAGGATCGAGGGAAGCTTGCCCCAAATTGGGAAGGCCCATACGAAGTCAAGGAAGTAGTCTGGCCCGAAACTTATTACCTCAAGGAGCTCAGAGAAGTAGACCTCCCACGACCATGGAGCTCGAAAAATTTACGAATGTATTACCGATAACTTCATTTTTAATAAAAGTCTTATATCCACATGTCTTTTCTCTTGGCACGAGCCTATATCGACAGGACGATCGAAATAAACCGTGTCGAGAGCAGGAGGAGAACTTTACCTCGACAAAGTCGAAGGTCCGATTACATTTAGACCGGATGGGGGGAGAGACCCTGCAACGCCCGTATGTGCCCCCATAGCCATGTTAGGAACAGGAGGAGAACCTCGTCCTAACATGAGCAAAGTCGAAGGCTCGGTTACACTTAGATCGAATGAGGGGAGAGGTCCTGCAATGCCCATATGTGCTCCCACAGTCATGTTAGGAACAGGAGGAGAACCTCGTCCTAACATGAGCAAAGTCGAAGGCCCGATTACACTTAGACCGGATGGGGGGAGAGGCCCTGCAATGCCCATATGTGCCCCCACAGCCATGTTAGGAACAGGAGGAAAATCTCATCCTAACATGAGCAAAGTCGAAGGCCCGATTACACTTAGATCGGATGGAGGGAGAGGCCCTACAACGCCCATATGTGCCCCCACAGCCATGTTAGGAACAGGAGGAGAACCTCGTCCTAACATGAGCAAAGTCGAAGGCCCGATTACACTTAGACCGGATGGGGGGAGAGGCCCTACAATGCCCATATGTGCCCCCACAGCCATGTTAGGAACAGGAGGAGAACCTCGTCCTAACATGAGCAAAGTCGAAGGCCCGGTTGCACTTAGATCGAATGGGGAGAAAGGCCCTGCAACGCCCATATGTGCCCCCACAGCCACGTTAGGGACAGGAGGAGAACCTCATCCTAACTTGAGCATAGTCGAAGGCCCGGTTACACTTAGACCGGATGGGAGGAGAGGCCCTGCAACGCCCATATATGCCCCCGTAGCCCTGTTAGAGACAAGAGGAGGATCTCGTCCTAACCAGAGCTGAAACCGATTACGTCAGAAATAGGGAAAGAACCTCATCCTGACACCAATTAAGGTATGGTCATTCAAGATCGGATGGGAAAAAGAAAACCTTCCCAGCAACCCCTCCGCACTCCCGTGACCCCATCAAGAGCAAGGGGACTAAGAGCAGGGGAAAAACCCTCACTTGAAAAAAAAAGAAAGAAAAAAAAAAAGAAAGGGAGAGGGGTTAGAAAGGAAAGCGACGAACTACATCAGCGATGATTGGAAAATAATTTACATTAAAAATACAGGGAACCTCATCTCGGCGAGGATGGGGGTTCTCATCAAAATCTCCGGTCTCCAAAAGAGCTCTCAACACGGGCCAAGGATAAGACGGCTTCCTCAGGGTGACAAGAAGCTTAGACCTCCGAGCTCGAACTCTGAAGGGAGGCGTCAAACTCGAGCGGTCCTGGACAAATCAGCCGCCACAAACAGAGAGACGGGTCAATGCGACGGCGATCGGGTACCTCCGAATGGCATCGATATCGAGCGAGGCAAAAGTCGAAGGAAGATTGACGAATGATAATTCAACACGTCAGTAAAAGAGGTAGCAAAAAATCCCCTTCTCATGTTATTTACTAAATATGCATTACAGAGCCCTTAAGGCTGAAGAAGAAAAGCAAAAGAGGAGGGGAATACAACAATAACAATAGCGAATGATAGAAGCTCGGTAGGCGACAATTTGACGCAAAGTGCGGATAAGGTAACAAAATCTCCTTCTCTTTCTCGATTAACAAGATGTACGTTACAAGACCCTGAGGGCCAAGAAAAAAAAATACATTACTACAAGACTCGGAAGGAACACATTAGGGACCACTTCAAGCTTTCGACTTCTCCTTCCGGTTCCATCCTTCTCGACAGTATTTTTTAGTGTGTGTGATAAATCCCTCGGCTCTCACCCCCTGCCTCGTTTCGCTCCATCATCGAAACCCCAGCCCTAGGGGGAAAAGGGGGGGATAGAATTCAAGGGGCAGCGACGGCGACGGCAGCAGCGACGACGACCTGCATCGAGAAGAACCGAAAGTGCCCCGGAGGCCGCGATGGCGCCGAAGGCATGCACCACCACCGTGTGCTCCACGACAACCACCGTCTTTGGTACTTCGGCAAGGTCGGCATGCGCTACTTCCACCATCCCCGCAACAAGTTCTACTGCCCCACCGTCAGTGCCGACCGCTTCTGATCCCTTAGCCCCGACGGTGTCAAGAATCCCGCCACAGCTTGTGATGACAACTCTGCCCCCTTGACCGGTGTCATCCCGTTCAACTACTCCAAAATTCTCGGACAGAACGCGCTCACCGGTTGTTTCCATTATTAAACCCCTGTTGTTGAAGGAATTCTCTCTCGAGCCCCCTTTGAGGCGGTGGGAACCCTCAGTGATAGTTCGACAGTCAAAGAATTCACAGGCCGCTGTTTTCTCCCTCCTACTTCTCTTGATCCATGGCATCCTCTCGAGGTTGGCCTCCAGGGCAGATGCCCCAACGGGAGAACCCCTCAAAGGGGCTCGGAAGACTGAAGGTGGCGGGGAGCCGGTGGAGATGGCGAAGACTGGTGCGAAGAGTGCTTAGAGTCAAAAAGGGCGCCGATGGAGTGACTAAACTCTATGGCAGAAGAAAGGTGTCGACTCTCAGGCGAAGTGAAGCCCCTGGAGGGAAGGAGGGGGCTTAAATAAGCGACGGGGCCTGGCGCAGTTATGGTGGCGGATATCCCTAAGTCCACCAGCGCCCGCCACATGTCCCACTCACCATGACGTAGGGCTAGCTGCTAGCGGGACCATTATGGTGTGGTGCTTAGGACTACGCTCCGGGGGGAATTTCGAAAGGACTTTTTGGGTCGCCCTAATCGGGAAAAGACTCCAGTGCGCGCGCATTGAATGCCAAGATTTTTGAGGGCGGTCGTGTGTGGAATTCAAGGAAACGACTTCGGCTGTAAAAATTTTTCTGCACTTCCTTCGCTCGAAACTCGAACTCGAAAGTAGGGGGACTGGTGTTGGGTATAGAATCCCCCCCCAGCAGAAGTTTGTGTCAGGAGTGACCACTCAGGGATTCTACCGACGTCCGACCTTCGGCGACATCTCTCCGGTGATCGAGCCTCAATAGCATTCCCAAGTTCTGCTGATGGATAAACCCCCACCAGCGTCGACCAGATTCTTCATGACAGACGGACTCCTACGAGAGCCGGACTTCATCCCCGACTCCGGCTGTAGGAAGACTTCGTCCGGACTCCTACGAGAGCCGGACTTCATCCCAGACTCCGACTGCAGGAAGACTTCGTCCGGACTCCATCCCCGGCCCCGACTGCAGGAAGACTTCGTCCGGACTCCTATGGGAGCCGGACTTCGTTTCCGACTTCAATTGCAGGTAGACTTCATCCGGACTCCTACGGGAGCCGGACTTCATCTCCGACTTCAATTGCAGGTAGACTTCGTCTGGACTCCTACAGGAGCCAGACTTCATCCCCGACTTTAATTGCAGGTAGACTTCGTCCAGACTCCTATGGGAGCCAGACTTCATCTCCGACTCCGGCTGCAGGAAGACTTCGCCCGGACTCCTACGGGAGCCGGACTTCGTCTCCGACTTCAATTGTAGGTAGACTTCCTCCGGACTCCTACGGGAGCCGGACTTCATCCCCGACTTCAATTGCAGGTAGACTTCATCCGGACTCCTATGGGAGCCAGACTTCGTCCCCAACTCCGGCTGCAGGAAGACTTCGCCCGGACTCCTACGGGAGCCGGACTTCGTCCCCAACTTCCATTGCAGGAGGTCTTCGTCCGGACTCCTACGAAAATCGAACTTCATCTATAGAAAGCCTCTGACTGGGCTCCAACCACAGATGGCCCTCACCTATAGTACTAACGCTCAAGGCACCCAACGGTAGATGGCCCGCCAGCAACATCCGAGCTCCTTTCAGATGGATAGCCACCTCTCTCCGCCAGACACTTCAATCGAGCTTCGGCCGACAGGCTTGGACTCCCTGACAGGCCACAGTAACAGCCACAACTCTGCTCCACCTCCTACGATGGATTCTGTGCGGCTCCATCACTCCCCGCAATAGGCTCCATGCGGCAGGCCACAGTAATGGCCATGACTCTGCTCCACCTCCAGCGACGGATTCTGCACGGCTCCATCACTCCCACAACAGGCTCCACACGGCAGGCCGCAGTAATGGCCACGACTCTGCTCCACTCCCTGCGGTGGATACTGCGTGGCTCCACCACTTCCTAGCGAGTCACGACAACAGATGCTGCTCCACTCTCCGCAACAGATTCCACGTGGCGAGCCATGGTGACAGCCACGACTCCACCCTATTACTCTTCATAATAAACTCCTCCTGGCCCCGAGCAGCCCACTACTAAGTGGTTATAAATGTCGCTATCAATCCGTTGCTCCCTCCGCCTATAAAAAGGGGGGGCCCAGATACGTTATTCCCTAAGCTCTAATTTCTATCCCAAAAACTCTGCTAAAATTTTCATTCAAGTACTCCATTCTTGTTGAGGCAGAGAACTGACTTGAGCATTGGAGGGTCTTGCCGGGGCAACCCCAACTCCGGTTTAGACTTCTTTTGCAGGTCCCGGCGGCGACCGCGACTCTCTCGACTCCAGCTTCTCCGACGCAAGTGGATTTTGTTGCTCCTAGATTGATTTTGATGATTACAAAGCAGATTGAAGGGATACAAATAATTTTAAATTAAAAAAGTTCTTATGCTCTTTAAGGGCAAAATCATAATTTCACTAAAATCCTGATTTGATAGTATTATTTTGGTAGAACAAATGATTTGTAATCTATTGGTGAAAATTTCATTATTTTTGGACTTATATTTTTGAAGTTATGAAGATTTGAAGTGCATGAGTCGACTCATGAGTCAACTCATGGCACTATGAGCTGATTGGCATGCAAAAATTTCCCTTGGCACGCTAGTTTTCTGGCTTGGCACGATCTGTGAGTCGACTCATGAGTCGACCCACAAGGCATGAGTCGACTCATGAGTCGACTTCTGCTATTTTGAGCCAAAAAATCCAGAAACTGAATCTCTGGTCTTTGCAACAGAGGTCGACTCATGAGTCGACCCCTGAAGCATGAGTCGACTCATGAGTCGACCCCTGCGACGGAAAATGTCAGCAACGGCTATTTTTTTGCCCATTTTAATTGCCTTTTATGCTTCCTAAAATTGCTCTAACGGCTCTTTATCTGCCTAAAATATTTTCTCTTGTTTCTTAAGGCTATAAAAGGTTTCAAATGGTGAAAGAAATAGCAGAGAGATCAAACATATATACAAAAGGATCCAAAATCTACACGAAAAAGCCTAAGATCAACGAAATACCCAAAAGAAAAAGAGAGAGGATCCACAATATACAAGAGAGATTGTGAAAGAGAAAAGCAAGAGCATTCAAAGAGAGGATTTTTCAAGCCTATTGTTCAACCTTGATCAAGAGATCTTTCAAAGCCTTCAAGAAGTCCTCAATCAAAGATCATCTTCTTCTCAAGAGTTCATTCAAGCGTTCATCCACCTTGAGAAAATCCAAAAAGGGAATTCTTCATTTGAGTAAAGTATTTTTATTGTTATATTCGCTCATTTAAGGAGCTGTTATTGTATTAATTTGTGCTCTAAATTTTCTTACTCTTTGTGAGTATTTGTTCTTGTTTTTGGAGGGTTTCCAAAACAAGGAAAGGTTGATCCGAACCTGAAATCGGAGTGTTTTGGGTTAGCTTGTACCCGAGAAACAAGTAGACTAGCTTGGCATAGCTAGTGTCGGAGTTTTTGACTTTTGTATTCGGGTTGAATACAAGTATAGTGGATTGAAATTCCCAAGTAGGAGCTTGGGGAGTGGATGTAGGTGCAAGATTGGCACCGAACCACTATAAATCCTTGTGTTTGTGGTGTACTTTCTTGTTTCTCTTTATTTCTTTATTATATCCTTGCATTCTTGCTTTAGGTAATTAATCTTGAATTAAAGTCTTTATTCTCATTCATCATAAGTAATTAATTAAGCCTAAAATTTTTAGAAACCCAATTCACCCCCCCTCTTGGGTTGCATAGCTGGACAACAAGTGGTATCAGAGCCCGGAGCTCTAGCCCTTCTTTGATCTAACAATCAAAGAGCCAGAGATCTATGGCAACCCATGTCAGTACTTCTCTAGCCGAGGGGCAATCTACAAACCGACCTCCACTTTTCAATGGGTCTAATTACACCTATTGAAAAGCTCGGATGAAGATATTCATACAAGCACTCGACTATGATATGTGGAGTATCATAGTGAACGGTCCTCACACACCCACCAAGATTATAGATGGTAAGGAGTCAACCAAACCCGAGAAAGAATGGGATGAGGTTGATAAGAAATTGGCATAATTAAATGCCAAAGCTATGAATATTCTTTATTGTGCACTAGATGCAAATGAATTTAACCGTATTTCTACTTGTGCATCTGCTAAAGAAATATGGGATAGGTTAGAAGTAACCCATGAGGGAACAAATCAAGTAAAAGAGACTAAAATAAACATGCTAGTGCATAAATATGAATTGTTCAAAATAGAGCATGATGAGTCCATAACTGCTATGTTTACTCATTTTACTGATATAATTAATGGTTTGAAGAGTCTTGGCAAATCTTATACTAACAGTGAGCTTGTAAGGAAGATTCTCAGGTCATTGCCAAGAACTTGGGAAGCCAAGGTAACTGCCATCCAAGAAGCAAAGGACTTGAACACTCTATCTCTAGAAGAGCTTCTTGGATCCTTGATGACTCATGAACTTAGCATGAAGCAACATCAAGAGGATGAAGTCAAAAAGAAAAGAACCATTGCCCTCAAATCCACAGCTTCGTCTGATTATGAAACGGATGACTCTGAAGATGAAGAACAGGATGAAGAGATGGCACTCATCACCCGGAGATTTAAGAAGTTTCTAAGAAAAAGAAAACAGGGGATGAGAAAGAAGTCATTCACAAAAGGAGAACAAAGCAAAGAGAAAGAGAAAGATCAACCCCTTATATGCTACGAGTGCAAGAAGCCGGGATATTTCAGATTCGAATGTCCGCAACTGAAGAGAGGTCCCAAAAAGTTCAAAAAGAAAGCAATGATGGCGACTTGGAGTGCGAGTGACGACTCAAGCTCCGATGAGGAAACCTCAACAGAACAAGCTAACCTGTGCCTTATGGCACACGAAAATGAGGTAACTTCTGAATCCACTAGTGAATTTACTTTTGAAGAATTGCATGAAGCATTCTATGACTTAATTGATGAATTAAAGAAACTAGGGATGAAAAACAAAGAACTAAAATTGGAAAATCAGTCCTTAGTGAAACAAGCTGAAAACCTTTCAATTGAAAAATCCACCTTGATTAAAGAAAATCAAAGCTTAAAGAATAAAATTAACAAGCTGAAACCTATAGTAAATAAGTTCACCTTAAGTTCAAATAAATTAAATATGATTCTAGATAATCAAAAAGCTGTATATGATAAGGCTGGACTTGGGTATAACCCCTTGAAGAAACAAAAACTTCTGAAGAATATTTATGTAAATTATGCAAGTAACAAGTCTACAAATATCACTTATTTCAAATGTGGTAGAATAGGACATAAATCATACACATGCCTCAAATCTGCAAACACAACTATAAAGAAAATATGGGTTCCAAAAGGAACCATTTTGACTAACCTAAAAGGACCCAAGAAAGCTTGGGTACCTAAGACAGAAACTTGACCTTTGCTTGCAGGTGTGTCTAGCATCCCAAGGAGGACATAGGAAATGGTATCTTGATAGTGGATGCTCGAGACACATGACTGGTGATGAATCACAATTCATCATGCTTGATACTAAGGATGGAGGGATGGTCACCTTTGGAGATAATGGCAAAGGAAAGATCATCGGGATAGGTAACATTGGTATCACTACCTCCAAATACATTGAAAATGTTTTGTTAGTTAAAGGTTTAAAGCATAACTTACTTAGCATTAGTCAATTTTGTGATAAAGGGTATAAAGTTGTTTTTGAATCATCTGTTTGCATTGTAACTAGTCCTATTAACGATGGAATTAAATTTATAGGACATAGGCATGGCAATGTTTATATGGTAGATTTGAATGATTTAGCCAAATTAGACATGCAATGCCTAGTATCCTTAAATGCAAAAACTAATGAGACTAGTTGGCTGTGGCATCGTAGACTTGCACATATCAGCATGCATTCTCTTTCAAAACTAATAAAGAAAGAATTAGTTCTTGATTTGCCAAAACTGAATTTTGAAAAGGATAGAATTTGTGATGCATGCCAATTAGAAAATAAACTAGAGTTTCATTTAAATTCAAAAATACTGTTTCAACTCCTAGACCTCTAGAGCTCTTACATATGGACTTATTTGGACCAACTAGAACCACTAGTCTAGGAGGAAAACGATATGGCTTTGTAATTATAGATGATTACTCTCGTTTTACTTGGGTTTTCTTTTTGGCACACAAAAATGAAACTTTTCATATTTTCACTAAATTTCATCGAAAAGTCACTAATGAAAAAGGGTTTTCAATTCAAAATATTAGAAGTGATCATGGAACTGAATTTGAAAATCAAGATTTTGAAAATTTTTGTGATGAAAATGGAATCGGCCATAACTTCTCTGCTCCTAGGACACCCCAACAGAATGGGGTAGTTGAAAGGAAAAAACAGAACCTTAGAAGAAATGGTCCGTACCATGCTTTGTGAAAGCAACCTTCCAAGATATTTTTGGGCGGAAGTAATTAACACAGTATGTTACATTTTAAATCGTGCTTTGATTAGACAATTTTTAAAGAAAACCCCCTATGAACTTTGGAAAGGAAGAAAACCAAATATTGCATATTTTCATATTTTTGGTTGCCGATGTTTTGTATTAAATAATGATAAAGAAAGACTTAGTAAATTTGATGCAAAATCAGATGAAGCAATCTTTCTAGGTTACTCCTCCACTAGTAAAACATTTAGAGTTTTTAACAAAAGAACTTTAGTAGTTGAGGAGTCCATACATATTGTTTTTGATGAATCTAACGATCTTCCTTCAAGAAAGAATGAGGGTGTTGATGATGCAGATTCACTAATAGAAGGTATGAAGGAGATCACTCTGAAAGATTCAGCAACTCCAGAAGACAAGGATCAAGAAGACGAACAAGATGAGAAAGGTGAAGAAATTCAAGAACAACCTCAAGGTACAAATGACCTACCCAAGAATGGAGGTATGTTCACAACCACCCTAAGGAGTTAATTATTGGTGATCCTATGCATGGGGTAAAAACCCGTTCTTCACTTAGAGATGTAGTTAATCATTGTGCTTTTGTATCTCATCTTGAACCTAAAACTTTTGAAGAAGCTGAAAATGATCATAATTGGATTAATGCAATGCAAGAGGAACTTAATCAATTTGAAAGAAATAATGTTTGGACCTTAGTATCAAGACCTAAAAATTATTCAATAATTGGCACAAAATGGGTCTTTAGAAACAAATTAGATGAGCATGGAAATGTAATTAGAAATAAAGCAAGACTGGTTGCTAAGGGATATAATCAAGAAGAAGGAATTGATTTTGATGAAACCTTTGCACCTGTTGCTAGATTAGAAGCTATTAGACTTCTACTTGCATATGCTTGCTTTATGAAATTCAAGTTATTTCAAATGGATGTTAAAAGTGCATTTTTAAATGGATATATTACTGAAGAAGTATATGTAGAACAACCTCCTGGATTTGAAAATCATGCTTTTCCTAATCATGTCTTTAGATTAAATAAAGCTTTATATGGATTAAAACAAGCACCTAGAGCATGGTATGATAGGCTAAGCAAATTTCTACTAAATAATGGTTTTTCAAGAGGTAATGTAGATACAACCCTCTTTATTAAAAGAAATCAAAATGATATGCTAGTCATACAAATTTATGTTGATGACATAATTTTTGGGTCTACTAATGAATCCCTTTGTCAAGACTTTGCTAAGCTTATGCAGGGGGAGTTCGAGATGAGCATGATGGGAGAACTCACCTTCTTCCTCGGACTCCAAATCAAACAATCAAAAGAGGGAATCTCCATCACCCAAAGCAAGTACACCAAGGAACTACTCAAAAGATTTAGAATGGAGAACTGCAAACCAATTGGCACACCAATGAGTCCCTCATGTAAGCTTGACAAGGATGATGAAGGTAAATGTGTAGACTTAAAATACTATAGAGGTATGATTGGCTCATTACTATATTTAACTGCAAGTAGGCCTGACATTATGTTTAGTGTTTGTTTATGTGCTAGATATCAATCTAATCCTAAAGAATCTCATTTGAATGCTGTTAAAAGAATCCTTAGATACTTAAATGGTACTCAAACCTAGGGTTATGGTACTCTAAGGACTCACAAATTGATTTATTAGGATATTCAGATGCTGATTTTGCTGGATATAAATTAGATAGAAAAAGCACAAGTGAAACTTGCCAATTTCTTGGAGTTAACCTAATCTCATGGTTTAGCAAGAAACAAAATTCGGTGGCACTGTCTACGGCTGAGGCCGAATACATTGCAGCCGGAAGTTGTTGTGCTCAAATCTTGTGGATTAAGCAACAACTCGAAGACTTTGGAATCAAACTTAATGAAACACCAATAAGATGTGACAACACAAGTGCCATAAATCTATCTAAAAATCCAATTCAACACTCAAGATCCAAACATATTGAAATAAGACATCATTTCATAAGAGAACATGTTCAAAACAAAAATATAATTCTTGAATATGTTTACACTAAAAATCAATTAGCTGATATCTTTACAAAGGCCCTTAGTGAGGATAGATTCTGTGAAATTAGGAGAAATCTAGGAATTCTAGATCCATATGCCTAAATTTTTCTCAATTTCCAAGAATTGATTCTTAGAGCTCAATTTCCAACATCTATCCTGGTCCCAAAAGCTCAAATCTATCATTCTAAAAACTTATCTTGAGCAAAACTCCTTCTCCCAAAATTTCAAATTTTTTTGGAATTTATTCATATTTTTTCTGAATTTTTGAACTTCATGAGTCGACCCCCATGAGTCGACTCAATGGCAAACTTGTTATTTCTCAAACTTCCCACGGGCTCATTGTTTTTATAAGGGACCCTGTTCGTGAGACGACTCATCTTCTCATCTTCTTCCTTCCAAAAGCCGATTCCTTTTGCTCCAAATCCAAGGATTTATTTCGAGGCAATTCTCCCTCATCCTCTCCACCAAAAATCGCCTCCTTGGAAAGGATTTTTTGTGCTTTCTCGCATTGTTTGGCGCGGTTGGAACGTGCCCTAGCACTTCACCGATCTTCCCAAATCCACTTCTCTTCTCCACCAAAATCCCTCTTTACTCTCTGGTGATCCCTCCTCCACTCAGTTCAAGTCTCCTTGCCTGCTACTATATTGAATATGGCTCCAAAGATGAAACTTCCCCAAAGAAGAAAGTCAATTCGTGAGCCTGAAGAAATTGTCCGAAAGAAAAGGCATGCTCAGTCTTCCCCTGCTCCCACTCCAGTTTCAGTATCTGCTCAAGGTCCCCCTCAATCCTTCCTAAGCCCCAGTGTGAATCCTCTTTCAGATAGAAAAGTTGAAACCGGGAAGAATATAGATTTTCGGTTCTTTGAGAAAGAGGGTTTTACATTTGCAAGTAAGATTAAAAACCAAGGATGGGATTTCTACTGCTCCCTTAAGGAAGTCACCTATGTTGACCTAGTTAGAGAATTCTACCAGAACCTACATTATGAAATGGGTCAGTGACTTCAACAGTCAAGGGAATTGATATTTGCTTAGATTCTAGCATATTGGGAGAAATTCTTCAGTTACCTAGTGAGGGTTACTCTTACATGGAACTCTCAGTAAAAGAAGAGGGGATCAAATTATTCTAGGAGGAACTTATTCAGGAAGTTTAAACAAATTGGAAGCAAAGATTTTGTCCATTGAGATGAGAATCATGCATCAGATGGTAACGAAGCTCTTCTTTCCTAGGAGTGGTAGACATGATTTACTTTCCAGCAGAGATGTATGTATCATGTTTCATGTCATCACCAGACCCCCCTGAACCTCCCTGCACTTATGATAGAGGCCATGAGAGAGATTTGAACAGATCCAAGGCACACTTGCCTTATGGTATGGCCCTTACTAGAGTATTTAGGAGGTTTGGAGTTAGCTATGAGGGGGAGGCTTCTACTAAACTCTCTCATGTGGACACTTTCAACCAACACACCCTGCACCGAATGGGATTTACTAAAACTGATGGTGGTTGGATCAAGGGATATGAGGAGAGAGCTGAGGACAGAGCTGAAGAAGAAGGTCCATCATCTCCTGTCCATGACTTCAGGGCAGCATCACCAAATATCCAGTTCATTCCTGATACAGAGGCTGGCCCTTCAGAGTTTACTAGGATGCCCACACCAGTGTATCAGCCAGAGAGCAGAGCACCTCATTCAGAGTTCAGACTGGCTGACGATCAGATCGAGCATATATCACAGCGTGTGGCTTCTTTGCTGTCTAGTCAGTGGAGTAGTACTTCTTTTGCACCAGAGCCACTTCTTCTGATCAGACCATTACTCCCCACATCTCCACCTTGTTTCAGATGATATCAGATCAGTCTATCCGGATCCAGCAGCTTGAGGACACAGTCTGGAGACTGACTGGCAGAGTTCTTGACTTGCAAGGGCAAGTCCTTGCTTTGGCCCATCCCAAGCCACAGGAGTCAACTATTGAGGTCACAGACCTCACTGCAGAGGCTGGCAGGCTCAGAGGAGCACTAGAGGGTGGATATGAGTTACTGAGGAGAGAGATCCGAGGATCGAGTGAGCATGCAACCACTCAGTTCACTGCTCTACTTCAATCTGTTTCCAGAGCACTGAACGTACTTGATTCTATCAGACTCACCCTTTCTGTTCAGTCCTTAGCCTCTCAGCGTACTCAGCCACCCAGTTCATCTCGCTCTCCTGCTCGTGCCAGAGGCAGACGGGGTAGAGGATGCACTTCAGATCCATCAGCTTCTCATACCATATCTGATGACTCCGATCCATGACTTGTCTTGATCATTATTAGATCCTAGGTGTTAGTGTTTTGTTCTAGGATCTGTATTTTTGGGGGCTATGTATTGACAATTAACTGATTAATTTTTATATTAAGAACTATGTATTGAAACAATTATGATTTTATTGGAATCATCTTTTACTTATATTTCTACCTTTTGTAATGATGTTGATCATATTTTGGTTATATATATTCTCCTTGTTGAAATATTGTCTTCTCTTTGTTGTTGTTTGCTGTTAATAATTGCTGTATTAAGGGGGAGCAAACATCTGTGATTAACTCTAAAGGGGGAGAAATTAAAGAATGTTTCAGAAAAAGGAGAAGTTAACCGTGTTTGATGATGTCAAAAAGGGGGAGAAATTAAACAAAAAGCAACTCATCAAAAGCAAAACCCTAAATTATTCAAAAGCAAAATCCTAAATTATGAGAAATTTGGTATCAGATAGAAATTAAACAAAAAGCAATTAAATTATGAGCAATTAAAGAAAAAGCAAGCAAAATCCTAAATTATGAGAAATTTGGTATCAGACAGAAATTAAACAAAAAGCAATTAAATTATGAGCAATTAAAGAAAAAGCAACCCATCAAAAGCAAAACTACAAATTATGAGAAATTAATGAATGAATTGAAGAATTTAAAGAACAATATCAAAAGTACAATGCTAAGTACAATGCAATTATGTAACTTTTAAATTACTTCTTTACATATGCTCTGATTTACTTTAAAAATTTTAATATGCTCTGATATACTTTAAAAAAAATTCCAACTTGCTTTGATACATCTTTTGAAATTTTATTTACCTTGATACATCTTAAGAAATTTAACTTACTCTGATACATCTTAAAATTTTTTTTAACTTGCTCTGATACATTATAAAATTTTCTCTGATACATTACAAAATCTTCTCTGATACATTGTAAAATTATTTTCTTGCTCTGATACATTGCAAAATTTATTTTGCTCTGATATAACTTAAACTCAAAATGAGCTAATACACTTTCAAAATCAACTCTTAAACATACTTTGGCACACATAATTTTTTATCATAAAGCAATTAAAGCACATAAGTATTTTTTCTCTGATGCTAAAACTAAAATCAAATGATAATAAATTTTAAAATACAGCTTAATCTGATAACAAAAATAAGTTTTCCGCTCTAACACCAAAATCACATATTCCAATGAGCATATCTTCAAATCTTTAAGAAAATAGACAAACTATTTTTGTATATGACCATTTATATTACATGCCAAAAGAATCTTACTCTTTTCAAGCATATAAATCTATAATGTATTCTTTTGAAATTATTGATTCACATAAATGCTTTTGTTCAAATATTTTGTCATCATCAAAAAGGGGGAGATTGTTGCTCCTAGATTGATTTTTATGATTACAAAGCAGATTGAAGGGATACAAATAATTTTAAATTGAAAAAGTTCTTATGCTCTTCAAGGGCAAAATCATAATTTCACTAAAATCCTGATTTGATAGTATCATTTGATAGAACAAATGATTTGTAATCTATTGATGAAAATTTCATTGTTTTTGGACTTATATTTTTGAAGTTATGAAGATTTGAAGTGCATGAGTCGACTCATGAGTCACTCATGGCACTATGAGCTGATTGGCACGCAAAAATTCTCCTTGGCATGCTAGTTTTCTGACTTGGCATGACCTGTGAGTCGACTCATGAGTCGACCCACAAGGCATGAGTCGACTCATGAGTCGACTTCTGCTATTTTGAGCCAAGAAAATCCAGAAACTGAATCTCTGGTCTTTGCAACAGAGGTCGACTCATGAGTCGACCCCTGAAGCATGAGTCGACTCATGAGTCAACCCCTGCGATGGAAAATATCAGCAACGGCTATTTTTTTGCCCATTTTAATTGCCTTTTATACTTCCTAAAATTGCTCTAACGGCTCTTTATCTGCCTAAAATATTTTCTCTTGTCTCTTAAGGCTATAAAAGGTTTCAAATGGTGAAAGAAATAGCAGAGAGATCAAACATATATACAAAAGGATCCAAAATCTACACGAAAAAGCCTGAGATCAACGAAATACCCAAAAGAAAAAGAGAGAGGATTACAATATACAAGAGAGATTGTGAAAGAGAAAAGCAAGAGCATTCAAAGAGAGGATTTTTCAAGCCTATTGTTCAACCTTGATCAAGAGATCTTTCAAAGCCTTCAAGAAGTCCTCAATCAAAGATCATCTTCTTCTCAAGAGTTCATTCAAGCGTTCATCCACCTTGAGAAAATCCAAAAAGAGGATTCTTCATTTGAGTAAAGTATTTTTATTGTTATATTCGCTCATTTAAGGAGCTGTTATTGTATTAATTTGTGCTCTAAATTTTCTTACTCTTTGTGAGTATTTGTTCTTGTTTTTGGAGGGTTTCCAAAACAAAGAAAGGTTGATCCGAACCTGAAATCGGAGTGTTTTGGGTTAGCTTGTACCCGGGAAAAAAGTAGACTAGCTTGGGATAGCTAGTGTCAGAGTTTTCGACTTTTGTATTCGGGTTGAATACAAGTATAGTGGATTGAAATTCCCAAGTAGGAGCTTGGGGAGTGGATGTAGGTGCAAGGTTGGCACCGAACTACTATAAATCCTTGTGTTTGTGGTGTGCTTTCTTGTTTCTCTTTATTTCTTTATTATATCCTTGCATTCTTGCTTTAGGTAATTAATCTTGAATTAAAGTCTTTGTTCTCATTCATCATAAGTAATTAATTAAGCCTAAAATTTTTAGAAACCCAATTCACCCCCCCCCCTCTTGGGTTGCATAGCTGGGCAACAGATTTTTGCACCAACATCCGGTTTATGTCAAATATCTGAAAACTGACAAGCTTGGATCTAGGTCTGACAAGTGTCTATTTATAGGATACTCAAAAAAAACCAAGGGGTATTACTTCTACCTTGCTGACGAACAGAAGGTGTTTGTCAGCAATAGGGCAGTCTTTCTAGAAAAGAAGTTCCTTGGAGAAGAAACTAATGCCTCAAAGATTGAACTTGATGAAGTTCGATTGGTAGAAGAACCGACACAATTTAGTAAACCCATTGAGTTGGACTTGATTAGATCAAATTTAAAAACAGTTGTAGAAATAGCTTTAAGAAGATTCGATAGAGTACCACATCAACTGGATAGAAATTATGATTTCTTGGTCCGGGACAGTGATCCAGTTGAACTCGATGAGAATAATGAGGATCCGATCACCTATATGGATGCAATGCAGAGGTCTGACTCCGATAAGTGGCTGAAAGCCATGAAATCTAAAATAGAGTCTATGAAAGTCAACAATGTATGGATATTGGTTGTCCCACCTGAAAGGATAAAACCCATAGGGTATAAGTGTTGGAAATTGTATCCTAAAGCCAATCATTTGACGATTGTGCTAATTATAAATGTATATAAATTGATAAATAATAAAAGTTATTTGATATTTTTTATCACAAAGTTACATCTTCTAATGAACTCCTATATTGTGATGAAGTTCTTAGGACTACTTTGATTGGTAAAGGAGGATTTATCATGTAGTCCTTAAACTGGTTCGCAATCAAACGATATGCTATTACTAGGATGATAGCAATATCAAGTATAGGTCGTTGTGTGCCATATGCGTTGGTTGTCCTCATAATCAAATGGTATGAAGATACTGGTATGGCATACAGGTGAAATATAGGAGTACATTGTTACTGAATATGACCAACTACAGAGTATTTTGCTGTCAAGGGTAGCTCACGAAGGGTATGGGTATAAGTGTCTCTCTGACCTGAGATCACCATAGTGACTTGCAAGCAACTCACTATACTTTGATGTCGGACTAATTGAGTTTCTAATTCAGTGATGAAAGATTTTTGGGTACAGTCAAATACTTATCAAGTTGGTGTATGAGTCAAGATGGGATTGATTCCTCTAAATTAGTAAGAGATATGCATCAATGTATTTCAATTTAGCAAAATCTGAGCCTGAATAATCCATATGATGGATTTGAAAAAGATTGAAATATAATGTGGATGACTTATCTAGGATTGACAGTTAAATCTTAGATCATCCTCGAACATTAGGGTTAAAGGGATGAATTATATGGTAACCATACGCCACTAGGTTCTTGAATGTTGCTTCACCATCATTCGACCTATCCGGACGTCGGGTTATCATTGCTAGATGGTTACATCAATTAGTTCAGAAAGTTATTTTTATACTATCAGTTTAGGTTCGAACCTATGGGGTCATACTCAAAAGATGTTTCTGACTGATCATGTGACTGATCAACGATTGAGAATCATTCAAGGACTTAATCATCAATTCGATTGATGATTAATCTTATGTAAAAATTATGATAAATTAATTCACCAAATATTAATAAATTAATAAAAAATTAATTAGTAATTAGATTATTGATTAGCTTAATTTACTTGATCAAAAAGGATTAAATAAAATCTAATTGAATTGGATTCAATTAGGTTTGATCTGATTAGGTTATGAGATGATCTAATTGCTAAGAGAGAATTATCCCTGATTTGATCAGAACTTTGGTTCAATCAATTATTAATTTGATTAGGATTTGATTAAACATTTATGAACCTAATTATATTGGATTTCATATATTTTATTTGGGCTAAATCAGATTTGATTTGGTTTGGATTCAAATAAGAAAACTTAGAGTCCTTATTGGAATAAGACTCTTCTCTCTGCGCCAACCCAGTTTACACACCATACATCTCCACACATAAAATTATTTTGTATGAGATTTTTTCACACAAATGATTTCTTTCCCTTATCTATCTCACATCCAAATTTGATTTGGTTTTGATAAAAAGACGGTTCTAAAATTAGATTTCAAAATATTCCTTATTAGGAGAATCTATTCTCATACAGATCAACCTCTCCATGCCGATAAATTTCATTCTCCATATATGTATGACAATTTGAGGAGATCTTTTATGAGAGATGATTTAAGAAATGATTTACCATGAAAAAATATTAGAAGGGGCATCCCATATTTTTTTGGCATATTTTGGGATGTAGAATTGTGAAGGGAGGCGGAATCCTGTAAGAGTCCAAGATCACTTGGACTCTTCACCCTGCCTCCTTACACACCTATAAAAGAGGCTTTTGTGGTTGCTTTTGTGTGTGTAAGATACCAGAAGAGAGTTCCTCATGTGGTGAAAGTTTGGTCATGGTTTATTTTATGAAAAATAGAGAAGAGGATCCTCTCTCTTGGGGTGTGCACAAAAATCTGAATTTCAGATTTTTGATCCTTTGGGTTTGGGAAGAAAGAATAAATTAAAAAAAAATTATTTTTTTCTCCATATTTTTTTCATCTCTTCATCTCCTCTAGAAGTTCATCTTCAATCTCTAAAAAAGTTTCAAAGATTTGAAGAAAAGATTCAGATCGATCAAGAAAAAGATCTTCACGCGAGCTAGCACTCTCGAGAAGATCGATTAGATCGGGGCTTCGAGTAGATTTTTTGTAGAGATCGGATGCATGTGTAGTTGTGAGCAACTAGCAAGGATCCTCTTCATTATGTCTCTCAGTAGTAGAGATCATCGATCCATGATCAGGTATGGAGTTCTAAACTCAGATTAGAAGTAGATGTGATCTACTACTCACATGCATGAATGCTGATTTTATCTTCAGTATTTTTTAGATTTTATATGTAACATAATATGTCATAAATCTTAGAGTAGATTGATTTGATGATTAGATCATATGTATATTAAATTAATTTAATTAATCTAATTATCTTTTACTAAATTCTTTTTAAAAAAAATTTCAAAATATATGCATGAAATCACCTAAGCATCCCAACAGTGATATTAGAGCCTAGGTTCTATATGACATGATTTATGTACATATTAAATCTAAAATTTAATTTTATTTAGATCTGATATGTGATATTTTGATCTAAATTTAATTAATAATTGATCACATAAATTGAAATAAGACTATCTTGCTGTAGGGTTTATCCCTTATAGTGAAAAGGTTATCCTAATTTGTGCTGATCATTGATAAAATCTGATTTTATATCATGCATGTGATGTTTATGATCTGATTTAGATATGATCTAAATTTATAATCAGATATAATATAATTTAGATTAAATCTAAATTCATACATATATTATATGTGATTAGATTAGATAATCCGATTAGCAAGTACTTGGATTGGATTGATCACCAGGACATCCGATCATAGTAGCAAGAAGGATTTAAAGACCCTCTTTTTTCATTCGATGGGATGCTCTTATGATGTATAGGGGTGCCATTTGATTAGATCTCATGAAGAAGAATACAAAAGAAAAAACTTATTTTTCTACAAAATCTTAGATCTTGAAACCCTAGGTTTGTTGTATGTGATATAAAGTTGTATGAAATATAAGACATCTAATCTATGTGATTGAAATTATTTTAATCATAAAAAATAAAATTATGAATCATAAAAAATTTTAGATATGATCTAAAAATATTATGATTGATTTTATTTTAGTGTTATGCAAAAATTTTTAGATCTAAAACTTCTTGAATCGTGCTCGCACAATTACTGAGCTGACCCAGTTTTGAACTGAGTCAATTTAGTCTCCTTGTGTAGCTGGCTTAATAGTGATTGAGCCGATCCAATTTTAAAATAGAAAACTTTTGCATAAAATTTGTTATAAATTATTTACAAAATGAAAAGTTAAAATTATTTCAAACCATAACCTAAACCCATGTTGATGCTAAACTTAATTGAGAATTAAGGGTAGAATCGATTAGATCTAGAATTATGAATTAAAGATCTAATATTATTCATATAAAATATGGAGGTATCGATTAGCTCAAATTATATACTTCTAATTAGGTTTGACTTAAGATTAGAATCAAAGAGTTAATGGACTAACTAAAAAAATTAATTAAATCTAACCAAATATTAAATTAGATTAAATCAAGATTTCTCTAAAATCAATACAATAGTTGTAGATGATCAAGTCCATATCTTTGATTAGACCAAATGGACTTTAATTATAGCTCAGTGGTTGAACCCGAATCATTAGGTTGGTCAAATCAAAATTAATTGATCAATTGATGTCTAAGATAAGTTCGGCATTTCGACTGGTGGTTTTTAATTGAGAGCAGCTTACCTAACTATTTCGATGGTGTCTAAGGCAAGCTTAGCAGACCCTCCCATCGATCTTACTTACCTGACCAATTTGATGAATTATGTCTTGATTAGATCGTTAAGTAATTCGAGTTGACTTATGCCATAAGATTGATCAATGTGACTAATCTAGGTGCCATTTCAACTAGTATGATCCTGATCTAATTCAATAACTTAGTGAAGTCAGTAGGAAGATTATGATTTACTGGTTGATCTCTTCTCATCTCTTCTTTAAACTGATTCTTAAATCTTTTAAATTATTAGATCCATAAAATGAGCTAGTTATGGGGATAACTAGATCATAGCCTCCCATTAAGGTGAATGATAATATGTTCATTATTTCTAATTGACATTGCAGGCACTATCCGTCTGGTGTTCTCTCTAAATAATGGAATTATCATTCATCATATGATGACTCTGTTATACTATCTGATGATGGTTGGGTTGATCGAGCTATCCTCAGGCCTGATCATTCATTAGTTAAAAATATTGAGTAAATTCATGTTAATAGTTTGATCTAATCAAAATTATTAGTGGAGGCCCATCACCTATTGAAATAAAATCTAGAGTAAAATTAATTATTAAAAATTATTTGGAGAAATAATTGATTGAGAACCTATCCATAGATGCATATGGGTTGATCGAGCCATCTTCGGGCTTGTATGCAGTCTATGTGAATTCTAGTACCCACTAAGAAATTAAGATAATTCTTCGAATAGGAGGTAGAAACTACCAATTCGTATAAAATAGTAAGAGAACCTTTAGACTAAAGTTCAAGTTTTTAGGCTTAATCAATTCATAAACATAGAGGTCTTATTTTTTCTTTCAGCTATGGCTAGATGTCTATTGCTGTATTCACTATTTGACAATAACTAATTTATAGGATCTAACTTCAATAATTGGTATCAAAAGTTATAAATAGTTCTAGAGCACAAATAGATCCTACATATAATTATGGATCCAGCACTTGAAGTCCCACATCCAACACATATGATGCGATCAAAAGCACTTATCAGAAGTGGCCAAATGATCATATCACCTTGTGGTGTTATTAAGAGTAGCAAAGGATATGAATTTAGTTATAAATTCGATGATGCTCAGTGGGAGGAAATTTTTCAAATATTGAAGGAGTTCTTTCATACCTCTGAAGATGTGTCTTCAGTGTGGCAATAATTTTAAAAAAAAAAAAAGAAAAAGAAGGTGCAAAGAGTCATGCTTGAGCTAATGAGTCCGAACTGATAAGAATCTAAGATTAACCTAGTCTGGCAGAGTCCCTTGATCTGAACAGGCTAAAAAATCAACAAAGGATTGCTAAATAAGGTACTTATATGATAACACCTTGTAATTTCTTTATCTGTGACACTACAACCTAGATATTGGATATTGAAAGTCTATGCAAACTGTTGTAATGACTTTAGATTTGTAGAAAAGTTTGAAAACAGCAAGAGGTTCCTGAATATTAGAGTTGGAAGTTATGTTCCAATCTTAATTTTAGGAATTCTCAGGCCTATTTTTAATTCTAACAATATTATTTTAGAGATTGTCACTATTGTCTAATGATTTTTATGATTTCATTATGAATGATGTCAAAATCATGTAGACAACTAAGAAATGACATTTATGAATAGTCACAGCCTATTAGTGTATTGTACACAATCAAATAAACTCTCTGAAGGAGATAATATCATGAAATCCTATCTTTGACAATTTAGGCTCGATCATATAAATAAGAATAGGATCAATAGGTGATAATTCTTGAGGTCAATGATTATGAATTATTGTCAATCTGTCAATCCTATTTTCTTAGTAAGATGACCAAATCATATTTTGTTGGAAAAGGTGAATGAGCCAATGATGCTCTGAATTTGATACATACTGATGTATTAGATCTACGAACATGTTTATCATAAATTTAGATTATTTAAAATATCCAAACAATTCCATAATAAGGTAGAGAAACGAACTGAGAAGAGTATTGAAACTCTTCAATCAAACCAAAGAGGAAAATACCTTTTAAATAAGTTTGACATATCTAGAAGAGAATAGGATTCTCTCTTATTGAAATCATCTTTGTTAGACATAGTTTGATCCATGCTAGGGTTTGCATGTCTACCAGTCTCCTTTTAGAATTTTGCTCTTAAGATTACTTGTCATGTTCTGAACTGGATTCTGAACTAATCAGTTGCAAGGACTCCATATATGATATGGACTAGGCGTAAGCTGATATTCTCTTATCTTAGTTTGAGAGTGTTTGGTTTATGTCACGTAATTACAGACCAATTAGATTGGATCTTGCTCCTATATATATTATTCTATAAGATAACCCTAAAGGATCTAGGTGATATAACTTCTACCATGCTAAAGAACAGGAGTTGTTCGGTATTCTTTTTAGAAAAAAAGTATCTTGGTGAAGGTACTGATGCATTTAATATGAAACTTATGAAGTTTGATAGGTAGAAGAACTGATACAATCTAGTAAACCCATAGAATCGGATTTGATCAGATCAAATCTGGAACCAATTGTAGAGGCACCATTAAGAAGGTTCGATAGAGTACCGCATCTGTCGGATAGATACTTCGGTATCTAGGATTTGAAATGTGATCCTATTGAACTTGATGAGAACAACAAGGATTTGATCATCTACATGGATGCCATGCAGAGGTTCGACTATGATTAATGGCTTGGAGCCATAGGTCTGAAATAGAGTCTATGAAGGTCAATGGTGTATGGACACTCGTTGATCCACTTGAAGGGGTAAAACCTATAGAGTGTAAGTGGATCTTCAATAAGATTAGAGTAGCGCAGACAAGAAGGTGGAGACCTACAAAGCTCATCTAGTTTTTTAAGAATATTGTCAACATTATGGTATTGACCATAACGAGATATTTTCTCTTATGGCAATGCTAAATATTTTGAAGTTGGAATATGCATTTTGATAAGTGATCAAAATATATGGCTTCATTGAGAACGAAGAAGAACCCTGTAAATACAAATGGATTAATAATTCTATGAGTGTATTTCTTATCTTGTATGTAAATGAAATTCTCTTAATCGAAAATAATATTTTTTACATTACAAAGAATAAAAGTTTCACTATTATCATAGTTCTCCATAAAGGATTTAGAAAAAGCATCTCTTATCCTAGGGATGAAGATCTATAGAGATAGATCTAAGAGACTGTTTGGATTTTTTCAGTCCAACGTACATAGAGTGTTTATGAATAAAATTTGTTCTATCATTACACCATGTATGAGATTGGATATGGTATGCTCACTATGGTAGTGAGTGAATACTTGCAAGATCTGGATTAGAATCACTGGTAGGACATCCTTAGATATCTAAGAAATTCTAAGGACCGATGATTCGATTATGGAGAATCTGACTTAAAACTTATGGAGTATGACTCCAATTTTTTAGTTAGACATAATAATAGCAAGAACATATTGGAATACATCCTTACCTTAAATAATAGAGTAATCTGCTAGAAAGGTTCCAAGCAGAAAAATATAGTCAAATTCAAATTATGAGGCAGAATGCATTGCAGCATTAGATATTTGCAAGGAAGTTATGTGATTGTACAGATTCACTGGCAAGCTAGGAGTGGTATCCTTCGATAGTAGTCCTGCTGTATTGTACAGTACTAGAGCCATAGCTTATGCCATGGAGCCGAAGTTTCATTAGTTTATCAAGCATTCTGCATTGCTACCACCTTATTCAGAAAATCTATTAAGGTGACATCAATCTTTAGAAGATCGATGGAAAGGAGAACTTGATCAATCCATTTACTAAAGCCTCAGTATCTAGGAGTTCTGAGATGATAAATCGAAGATGGGTATACGATACAATACCGATTGGCTTTAGTCTAAGTGGGAGTTATTGGAAATTGTGTCCTAAAGTCAATTGTTTGACGCTTGTACTAATTATAAATGTATATAAATTGATAAATAATAAAAATTATTTGATATTTTTCATCACAAGATTACATCTTCTAATGAACTCCTATATTGTGATGAAGTCCTTAGGACTACTTTGATCGATAAAGGATTTATCGTGTAGTTCTTAAACAGGTTCACGATCAACGATACGCTTTACTAGGATGATAGCGATATCAAGTGTAGATCATTGTGTGCCATATGCATTGATTGTCTTCGTAACCAAATAGTATGAAGATACTGGTATGATATGCAGGTGAGATGTAGGAGTACATTATCACTGAACGTGACCAACTGCGGAGCACTTTGCTGTCAAGGGTGACTCACGAAGGATATGGGTATAAGTGTCCCTCCGACTTGAGATCACCATACTAACTTGCAAGCAACTCACTGTACTTTTATGTCAGATTAACTAAATTTCTAATTCAGTGATGAAAGATTTTTGGATACAGTCAAGTACTTGTCAAGTTGGTGTGTGAGTCAAGATGGGATTGACCACTCCGAATTAGTAGGAGATATGCATTAGTGTATTTCAATTTAGCAAAACTTAGACCTGGATAATCCATGTGATGGATTTGAAAAAGATTAAAATATAATGTGGATGACTTATTTAGGATTGATAGTTAAATTTTAGATCATCCTCGAGCATTAGGGTCAAAAGGATGAACTATATGTTAACCATACGCCAATAGGTTCTTGAATATTGCTTCGCCATCATTTGACCTATCCGAATGTTGGGTCATCATTGCTAGATAGTTACATCAATTGGTTTAAAAAGTTATTTCTGTACTATCAATTTAGGTTCGAACCTATGGGATCATACTCAAAAAAAATTTATAACTGATTATGTGGCTGATCAACGATTGAGAATCGTTCAAGGGCTTAATCGTCAATTTGATTGATGATTAACCTTATGCAAAAGTTGTAATAAATTAATTCATCAAGTGATAGTAAATTAATAAAAAATTAATTAATAATTAGATTGCTGATTAGCTTAATTTGATTGAGCAAAGAGGATTAAATAAAATCTAATTGAATTGGATTCAATTAGGTTTGACCCGTTAGGTTATGAGATGATCTAATCGCTAAGGAAGAATTATCCCTGATTTGATCAGGATTTTGGTTCAATTAATTTTTAATTTGATTAAGATTTGATTAAAAATTTATGAATCTAATTATATTATATTTTATTATTTTATTTGGGCTAAACCAGATGTAATTTGGTTTGGATTCAAACAAGAAAACTTAGAGTCCTTATTGGAATAGGACTCTTCTCCCTGTGCCAACCCGGTTTACATGCCACATATCTCCACACACAAAACTATTTTGTAAGAGATTTTTTCACACAAAAGAGTACATTCCCTTGTCTATCTCACATCTAAATCTAATTTGGTTTTGATAAAACAAAGATTCTAAAATTAGATTTTAAAATATTCTTTATCAGGAGAATATGTTCTCATCCAAATCAACCTCTCCATGCCAATAAATTTTTTTCTCCTTATATGTGTGATATTTTGTAGAGATTTTTCATGGAAGATCAATGGAGAACTAGTTTACTATAAAAAAATATGGGAAGGGGTGTCCAATATTTTTTTTGGCATGTTTTGGGATGTGAAATTATGAAGGGAAGTGGAATCCTATAAGTGTCCAGGATCACTAGGACTCTTCACCCCGCCTCCTTATATGCCTATAAAAGGGGCTTTTGTGGTTGCTTTTGTGTGTGTAAGATACTAGAAGAGAGTTTTTCATATGGTGGAAGGTTTGGTCATGGTTCATGGTGTGAAAAATAGAGAAGATGATCCTCTCTCTTGGGGTGTGCGCAAAAATTTGAATTTCAGATTTTTGATCCTTTGGATTTGGGAAGAGGAAATAAATTTTAAAAAAAAATATTTTCTTCTCTATCTTTCTTTCATCACTTTATCTCCTCCAGAAGTTCATCTTAACCTCTGAAAAGATTCCAGAGATTTGAAGAAAGGATCTAGATTGGTCAAGAAGAAGGTCTTCACATGAGTTAGCACTCTCAAGAAGACTAATCAGATCGAGGCTTCGAGTAGATTTTTTGTATAGGTCGAACGCGTATGCAGCTGTAAGCAATTAGTAAGGATCCTCTCCATCATATCTCTCAGTAGTGAAAATCATCGACTTGTGATCAGGTATGGAGTTCTGAACTCAGATTAGAAGTAGATGTGATCTACTGCTCACATGCATGCATGTTGATTTTATCTTCAGTATTTTTTAGATTTTATATGCAACATAATATGTCATAGATCCTAGAGTAGATTGATTTGATGATTAGATCATATGAATGTTAGATTAATTTGATTAATCTAATTATCTTCTGCTGTAATTTTTTTAAAAAAAATTTTAAAATACATACATGAAATCGCCTACGCATCCCAACAGTAAGTGGGTTTTTAAAAGAAAGAGGAGCATAGATGGGAAAGTGGAGACCTATAAAGCCCATTTGGTTACCAAGGATTACCATCAATATTATGGATTTGACTATGATGAGATATTTTCTCCTATGGCAATGCTCAAGTCTATTCGGATCATTCTTGTGATTGCAGCACATCTAGACTATGAAATCTAGTAAATGGATGTGAAAATAGCCTTCCTAAATAGAGAGATGGAAGAAGAGGTGTATACGATATAACTTAAAGGTTTTATATCCACAGATGAGTCAAAGGTGTACAAGCTTCAGAGGTCTATTTATGAACTTAAGTAGGCATCTCAGAGTTGGAACATGCATTTTGATAAAGTAATCAAAACATATGGTTTCATTAAGAATGGAGAGGAACCCTACATATACAAATGGGTTAATAACTCAGTAAGAGTATTTCTTATTTTTTATGTGGATGATATTCTCTTAATCAGAAATGACATCCTTGCATTATAAGGAATAAAAATTTGGTTGTCATCTCAGTTCTCCGTGAAGGACTGGGGAGAAGCATCTTTCATCCTCGGGATGAAGATCTATAGAGATAGATCTAAAAGATTGCTTAGATTATCCTAGTCAACATACATCAGCACTATACTGAAATTGTTCAACATGAAAAATTTTAAGAAAGGCTATCTTTCGATAGGCCAAAAAATTTCTCTCTCGAAGTGTGATTGTCCGATAACTCCTCAAGAGAGAGAACATATAAGTAGAATTTTATATGCTTTAGTAGTAAGATCTATTATGTATGCCATGATATGTACGCGATCAGATGTGACATACTCACTAGGGGTAGTGAGTAGATACCAATCTGATCCAGGTGAGAACCATTGGAAGGTCGTAAAGACCATCCTTAAGTATTTGAGAAATACTAAGGATCAGTGACTTATCTATGGAGAATCTGACTTCAAATTTATGAAGTTTACAGACTTCAGTTTTCAGTCGGATCATGATGATAACAAGAGCGTGTCGGGATATATTTATATCCTGAATGGTGGAGCAATCTATTGGAAGAATTCTAAGTAACACACTATGGCCGACTCTACTTGTGAGGCAGAATATATCACGGTATCCGATACTGTGAAGAAAGCTGTGTGGTTACAAAAAATTCATCAATAAGCTTAGAGTGGCACCCTCTTTTGATGGCCTCATCTTATTGTATTGTGACAGCACGATGCCATTGCTCAAGCGAAAGAACCGAAGTCACATCAGCGGACCAAGCACATTCTGCATTGCTATTATCTGATATGAAAAATCATGAATCGAGGTGACATCGACCTTTAGAAAATTGATGAAAAGGAGAACTTGACCGACCCATTAACTAAAGCTCTTATGGTAAAAGAGTTCGAAGATCATAACATGAAGATGGATATACGATACTGTACCGATTGGCTTTAGTATAAGTGAGAGTTATTGAAAAATATGTTCCAAAATCAATCGTCAGTCTATTGACGATTGTGCTATTTGATGTAATTATATATAAATTAATTAATAAAATATTTATTTGATATTTTTCATCATAAGCTTGAACATCTTCTATATCGAAATTCTGTGTTATGATGAAAGTCCTTAGGACTATTTTAAATTGATAAAGGAGGATTTATCATTTAGTCCTTAAATGAGTTCGCAACCAAATAATATGATATTACTAGGATGATAGACATATCAAGTATAGATCATTGTGTGCCATGTATTATCAATCATCCTCTTAATCAAGGAGCGTGGAGATGCTGGTATGGCATACAGATGAAATATAGGAGTACATTTCATTGAACGTGACCAACTCTGGAGCACCCTACTGTCAAAAGTCACTCTGAAAGGATATGGATATAAGTGTCCCTTCGATTTGAGATTATCATGGTGACTTGCAAGCAACTCACTGTACTTTGATGCCGGACCACTTGAATTTCTAATTCAGGAACGAAAGGTTTCTAGGCATAGTCAAGTACTTGTGAAGTCGGTACGTGAGTCAAGATAGAATTGACCACTCCAAGAGATTGGAGAGAATACTTTGTGTTTCAATTTAGTAAGATCTTAGTTAGGATAATTCTTGTGAGGAGTCACAAGATTTACTAGATTGAGACACATAATGGATGTACTATTAAGAGTTGACAGTTTAAACTCTAAGTCATCCTAGCATCAAGGGTCAAAGGGATGAATTATATGGTAACTATATCCAAATAGGTTCTTGAGTGTTGCTTTACATACATTTGGCCTATCCAGATGTCGGGCACTATTGCTAGATGGTTACTCTGATTGGTACAGAAATCAGTTTCTGTGCTACTGACTTAGGTTCGAACTTATGGGGTCACACATATTAGAAGTTTCTCTCTGATCATATGGCTAATCTGAAGAGTCCCAATAGACTTAGATTCTATCATTAATGGAGGATTAATTAATGATTAGATCACTAATTAACTCAATTTGATTGAGCATTAAAGTTTGGATCAAGTTTGATTGAATTGGATTCAATCAGGTCAAGTCTGATTAGATTATGAGATGACCTAATCAGTAAGGAAGAAATGATCCTGATTTGATCACATCTATGGCTCAATTAATTTATTAATTTAATTAAATTTAATTGAAATTGTAGAAGTCTAATTAGATTATATTTATTATATTTTATTTGAGTCTAATTGGATTGTGTTTGAAAGAAATCCAATTGGCTAAACCCTAAAGTCCCAACTGAGTGGGACTCTCTCCCTTGCGCCCCTCAAATTGTCTCACACCTTTTCTCACTACACAAAATTAGTTTGTGCATGAGAAAATTAGAAAATTACCCTTCTTTTGTCACCCACTAAGGATAGGAATTGGTTGGTTTTGATTTGAATTCAAAATACTTTTAATTTTAACTTAAAATCTTATTCATATTCTTCCACACATTGGCTGTTTTTGAAGGGGCTCATTGTGTGCGAGAAAAGAAAGTCTTTTTGATAGTTTTTTGTATCTAATTTTTTTTAATAAGTCTCTCTTTAAGTCAGATAAGGGTGAAAAAAAATTAGAGTCAAATTAAAATTCAAAATAGTTTGAATTGCAACAAACTCCAGTCTTTATCCTATCTTATCTAGTTTGTGCAACAACCATAAAACAGCCATAATTTTGTACACCAAATAATGAGAGCTTTTCACTTTGAGATATCAAAGAGAAAGAGGGTTGAAAATACTTCTTTGGGCATGAGATTTGGATGGGTTTTCTGAAGGAGGAAAACTGCTTTTTCTCGTAGGATCTTCCAAATTTCATCAAATCTGGGGCAGATTAATTTTTTTTAAAAAAAAATTATCCTACATATTTTAGATCTAATTCTCTAGATCTAATTTCATTATCTGATATTTAAAATCTAAAATTAAATCTAAAACTATGATGAAAGAAGAAGTACCTCAAGGGTAATCTGATTACCCTGTAGATGATCTCTGCATAGCCCGAGGTTCTGATGTAGCCACGCAAGTGCTTGACCTCTACCGATATCCACTCAGACAGAATCTAGAATATTTTATCCTCATAAATCTATGCTCCAAAAATTAGATCTTTATCTTGTTGGAAAATGTGTCCCAAAAAGCCAATCGTCAAGCTGTTGACGGTTGAGCAACCAAGTATTGTAATTGATTTGTTAATAAATAAAATATATTTGACATCTTCATCATAAGCTTTCATCTTCTAATGAACTCCGTTGTTATGATGAAGTCCTTAGGACTATTTAAGTTCGATAAAGAGAGAATTTATCGATTAGTCTTTAAAACTGTTCACGACCAAATGATAAGCTGTTAATAAGGACGACAGCTTCTATCGAGCATAGGTCGCTGTAGGCCATATGGGTTGGTTGTCCTCTTAACCAAAGAGTGTGAAGACACTGGTATGGCATACAGGTGAGATATAAGGGTACATCACCATTGAACGTGACCAACTCCAGAGTATTCTGCTGTCGAGAATGTCTCTGATGGGATATAGGTATAAGTGTCCCTTAGACTTGAGATCGCCTCAGTGACTTGCAAGCAACTCACTGTGCTTTGGTACTGGACTACCTGAATTTCTAATTCAGAGATGGAAGGCTTCTAGGCACAGTCAAGTACTTGCGAAGTCAGAGTGTGATCGAGATGGGATTGACCACTCCAAGAGTTGGAGAAGAATGAGTCGCTGTATTTCAATTTAGCAAAACCTTGACCAGGGTAATCAATCAGATGGATTTGATATTTTGAAATACAATGTGGACAACCTGATCAGAGTTGACAGTTAAACTCTGGGGTGTCCTATGATCATTTTGGTCAAGGGGATGAATTATATGAAAATTATATCCGCATGGATTCTAAGGATGTTGTTCTACACATTTGACCTATCCGATCGTCGGGTACCATTGCTAGATGGTCACTTCGATTGGTATAAAAATTTATTCCTATACTACCGGCTTAGGTTCGAACCTATGAGGTCACACATATTAGAGTTCATGATCCGATCAGATGGTTGATCAACGATTAAGAATCGTTCTAGAGTTAAATGATCAATACGATTGACATTTAACCCAGTGCAAGTGTTGCAGGAGGATCTATTAGCAATTCGATTGCTGATTGGTTTAATTTGATTAAGCCAATGGGCTGAGATTAAGTCTAATTAAATATAATTTAATTAGATTTAGTTTAGGCTTGATTGGATCAAGTCCAATTGGTTTATTGGATAAGCCAAGTGCAAGGAAAAACTAGTCCTAGTTCAACTAGGACTTGGGTCAATCTAATTTTTAATTTGATTAGAAAATTAAATCAGATTTAAATCTAATTTAATCTGATTAAATTAGGTTCTTAATTGGGTTAAGACCTATTTTAATTGGGTTGATCTAATTTTGATTTGATTTGGTTTGGGAAACCAAATTAAAACAAGTCATAAGACAGAATCCTAGTAAGACTAGGATTCCACCTTGCGCCACATAAACCTTCTCCACGCCCTCTCTCTTATTCAATGCCAATCTCCACTTATTTTGTATGACAAAACCCCTCTCCCAGATCTCTCCCACATTCATAAAAGGTCTCCTCTCTTCTTAAATACAAGGAAGGTGGTTTGGATCAAATCTAAAAGGAATAAGTTTGGATTTCGAATTCTATGAGATAGAGTTTTAGAAATCCAAAACTCTTTCAATTTTGCACCGAATTTATCCAATTTTTTTTTGAAATTTTTGTGGCTTTTAGGGTATATATTGTGCACTCTTTTCTGGTAATCTATGCATGAAAATATAAAGGAGGTGCTCAAGAGTTGGGCGTCCCTTAACTTACCATGTTTGGATAAGCCTTGACTAGGTGTTTGACCTAGATAAGAACTCTATCATATCTCCCTATATAAGATGAGTTTCTTCATGAAATTTTATGAAACATTAGAGATTTGAGAGACCTTTGTACCATCCAAAAATTGGAGAGAAATACCTTTGGGTCATGGAGATATAAAAGATGCAAGTTTGGGTGTCTAGAGAGAAAAACGTGAAGAAGAAGAGGGTCTTCTTCTAGGATTTTTGTTTTCATATTTCTCCTCCCTCCATCTTGAGTTTCCTGAGAGCGTCTCAAATTTGAAACTCCTCCTTCTACTTTCCATCTTTGGAAGAGTCCAAATCAAGAAGAAGGAGGCACCTGATCAACCATCAAAGAAGGATCAGCGCACTACTAGCATACTGTGCTGATTTCCTGAAGCAGGACTTCTGATCGAGATTCGTGGGCTCGTGTGAATGACTCCTAGAGGCCGGACACGTGTGCAGCTTGCAACATCATCCTCAAGCCTAGATCAACAAGGTTAGAACGTCTAACTTGCAAGATAATAGATCTGATCTATTGTTTAATACATACATTAGATGTAGTATAGAAACATGTTGATATGATTAACATGTAGTTCATGCTATATTTATATATTTTAATTTCTGATTTAATGCTATATAATAATTATGTAATAAGATCTTAGATCTAAGAATTTTTTGATTTTAAAAAATAAATTTTGATTTATTTTATTCTTCCGCTGTATGATCTTGAAAAAGTTTCAAGATCTAACCCTGAAATCCTAGATCTGGTTCCTACAATTGGTATCAGAGCCTAGGTTCTTTATTACATGATTATATATACATGCAAAGATTATTTTTTAGATTAGATCTAATTTATAATCTGATTATTAAATCTGAAATTAAAATTTTAGATCAATCACAAACTGCAAGGTTGTCCTGCTGTAAGGTTTACCCCTTACAGTGCAAAGGTTGTCCTAGTTTGTGTAGATCTATCTTTAATCATAAATTTGTTAGATATGATCTAGATTAAATTTATGATTTATTAGATTTAAAAGATATTTAAATCTGAAATAAAATCTCTTTGTTAATAATTTTTGTGCAAAGAAATTATTTAAAGTTAAAATTGTTTCAATTACATGAATCTATTTAGATTAGATCTAAAGTAGTTTCATATTTATTTCACTTGCATCTTGATTATGAATCAAACATGCAATATGGTTGGTAGAATCATATTGTAAAATTATTTTACAAATATGAAAATTATTTTTTGAAAAGCCATATCCAACCCTCAGCCCAAAACTTAATTAAGAATTAAGAAGTTGTTTGAATAGGTTCTAGGATTGTGAATTGAAGAACCTAAGACAAACCATAACACATTGGATTAATGGGTTAGCGGAAATTAGGTCCATTAATTGGGTTAGACCTATGGTTAGATTGAAGATGGACTTAATTAGAGAATTGACTAAATCTAATCAATTGTTGTCTTAGATTAGGTCAAGGATTCTCTAGATCAATTACAATAGTTGTAGTTGGTCAAGTCCATATCTTTAACGAGAACCAAATAGACTTGATTCTTGGCTAAGCGGTCTAGCACGAACTGTTAGGTTGATCTAATCGAAACTAATTAAACCAGTTGGTGTCTAAGGTAAACCAGACCGGTGGTTTTTAATTGGGAGCCTGCTTACCTGGCCATTTCTGATGGTGTCTAAGGTAAGCTTTGGCAGACCCTCCCACTGATCGAACTTACCTGGCCTCTTGGTAAAATTATATTTTGATCGGATCACTTGACTATTCGAGCTGACCCATGTCGGCTAGGTAAATCAGTGTGACTGATTTAGGTGCTCCTAGACCAGCCCTGGTCTCCCTTAAGCTGACTTGGTGAAGCCAGTGGGAGGATCATGATAAGCTGGTTCATCTGACTTCATCCTCTATATTATTTAAATCCTCTAAAATATTAGGTCCTTAAAATGATAAAATTATGGAGATAAACCATTAAGGTGTTTGATAATGAGTCCATTAACTCAATAATCATTGCAGACCCAAAGGCCTGATGCTTGTTGACTAATGGAATTATCACTCATCATATGATGACTTGAAAGTGTCTCTCTAATGGTGGTTAGGTGAGCCAACCAAAGTTGGGCTTAATCATTCGTTGGTTAGATACACCAAGTATGATCATGTTAATGGTTGGACCTAACTGGATCCTTACAGTGGAGGCCAAAGCCTACTGATTAGGTTTCTGGGGCAAAATTAAAATTACTAAAAATTATTTAGAGAAACAATTGGTTATGAACCTACCCTTAGATGTACATGGATTGACCAACCAAAGTTGGGCTTGTGTGCAGTCTAAGTGGATTTTAGTACCCGCTAAGGAATTAGGGTAATTCCTCGAGTTGGAGGTAGAGGCTACCAATTCGAATAAAATAGTGGGAGAAACCTTTTGATTAAAGTCCAAATCTTTAGGTTTAATGAATCAATTACTAATTAGGTTATGGTTCTCCTTTGTGCAAATATGGCCACTTCCCTATCGCTCCGATCATTGTTGGACAATGATAAGTTGGTGGGACCCAACTTCGGTAGCTGGTACCGAAAGTTGAAGATAGTCCTGGAGTATGAACAGATCCTATATGTGATAATGGATCCTACACCTGAGGAGTCAGCTGCCAATGCACGTGGAACAGTCAGAGATACTTACCAGAAGTGGCTTAGTGATCGGATCACGGTGCGCTGTATCATGCTGGCTATCATGAGCGATGAGTTTAGTCGCAGATTCGAGATGGCTCAGCCAAAGGACATGCTTCAAGTGTTGGAGGATGCCTTTGGTACACCCGATGATGTGGAGAGGCACAAGACTAGTTGTGCCATCTTCGATGCCAAAATGCGGGATGGTGCCTCTGTCACTGATCATGTATTGTACATGATCGAGCTGATGGAACGATTGAGCAAGCTCGGCTTTCTCTTGCATGAGTAGCTTGGGAAAGATGCAATACTGAACTCGCTGCCCAAGTCTTATCTCCCATTCCTCACTCATTATAGAATGACAAAGCCTGAAGAGAACTACCACGGGTTACTGGGGTTGCTTCAGAACTTTGAGAAGGATCACCAACTTCACAAGGAGTCGGTGAACTTAGTGGGAGGTTCGTCTTCTGGTTCTCGACCCTTTGAGAAAGGGAAGAAGAACAAGAAGAAGAAAGTCAAGAAGGTGCAAGTTCAGGCTGGGACATCTGTGCAGAGCCAGACCAAAAAGATCAAGCCTGATAAGAGTCTATTCTACTGGCAAGCACCCTAGATTAGATAGTGTGTCAGATATCTACTTTTGACACTGTAGGCTAGGTCATATAAATAAGAACAGAATAAACAGGTTGACTCAAGAGGGAATCTTCGAAGTCAGTGATTGTGAATCACTTCTAACCTGTGAGTCCTGTCTTCTTCGTAAAATGACCAAGTCACCTTTTACTGGAAAAGGTGAGAGAGCTACTGAGCTCTTGGGCCTAGTACATACTGATGTATGCAGGCCCATGAGCACCAGTGCTAGAGGTGGATATTTTTACTTCATAACTTTCACGGATGACCTATCCCGATATGGATATGTCTATCTGATGAAACATAAGTCGGATTCATTTGAAATGTTCAAACGATTCCGAAGTGAAGTAGAAAAACAAACTGGGAAAAGTATTAAAATTTTTTGATCTGATCGAGGAGGAGAATACCTTTCTAGTGAATTTCTCACATATCTAGGAGAGAATGGGATTCTCTCCCAATGGACTCCTCCAGAAACACCACAGCATAATGGTGTGTCTGAAAGGAGGAATCGAACTCTGTTAGACATGGTCCGATCCATGATGGGTTTTGCTAGCTTGCCGATATCCTTCTGGGGATATGCACTCGAATCAGCCTTTTATCTGTTAAATAGGGTTCCAAGTAAGTCTGTAATTAAGACTCCATATGAGATATAGACGAGACGTAAGCTAGCACTTTCACACCTTAGGGTCTGGGGGTACCCGACATATGTCAAACGATTAGTCACAGACAAATTTGGACCTAGGTCTGACAAATGCTCATTCATATGGTACCCCAAAGAGACAAAAGGATATTTTTTCTACCATGCTGATGAACAAAAGGTGTTCGTCAGCCTTAAGGCAATCTTTTTAGAAAAGGAGTTCCTTGGTGAAGGAACCGTTGCCTCTAAGATTGAACTTGATGAAGTTCAACAGGTAAAAGGACCGACACCAATAGCTGAATCTGAGTCTGATATGATTAGATCATATCTGCAGCCCAATGTACCTGCACCATTAAGGTGATCTGGTAGAGTACCGCATCAATTGGACAAATACTACAGTTTCTTGGTCCGGGACGGTGATCCCATCGAACTTGATGAGAATAATGAGGATCTGATCACCTATATGGATGCAATGCAGAGACCTGATTCCGAGAAATGGCTTGAAGCCATGAAATCCAAAATAGAGTCCATGAAGGTCAACGATGTATGGACATTGGTTGACCCACCTGAAGGGGTTAAACCCATTGGGTGTAAATGGGTCTTCAAAAAGAAGAGGGGCGCAGACGGAAAGGTGGAGACCTATAAAGCCCATCTGGTAGCCAAAGGGTATCGTCAACATTATGGTATTGACTATGACGAGATGTTTTCCCCTGTGGCAATGCTCAAATCTATTCGGATAATGCTTGCAATAGCTGCCCATCTAGATTATGAGATCTGGCAGATGGATGTAAAGATAGCTTTCCTGAATGGAGAGCTGACCGAAGAGGTGTATATGATACAACCTGAGGGGTTTACATCCACAGATGAGTCCAAGATGTGCAAGCTTCAGAGATTCATTTATGGATTGAAGCAAGCTTCTCAGAGTCGGAACATGCATTTTGATAAGGTGATCAAAACGTATGGCTTCATTAAGAATGGAGAAGAGCCCTACATCTATAAATGGACAAATAGTCCAGTTGTGGTATTCCTTATCTTGTACATGGATGACATTCTCTTAATCGAGAATGACATCCCCGCACTATAGGGAATAAAAGTTTGGTTGTCATCACAGTTCTCCATGAAGGACTTGGGTGAAGCATCCTACATCCTAGGGATGAAGATCTATAGGGATAGATCTAAAAGGATGCTTGGGTTATCCCAGTCCATGTACATAGACACTATGCTGAAGAGGTTCAGCATGGAGAATTTCAAGAAGGGCTATCTATCGATAGGCCAAGGAATTTCTCTCTCTAAGAAGGATTGTCCGACAACTCCTGAAGAGAGAGAGCGTATGAGTAGAGTCCCATATGCTTCAGCCGTGGGATCTATCATGTACGCCATGACATGTACAAGACCAGATGTGGCATACTCACTAGGAGTAGTGAGTAGATACCAATCTGATTCTGAAGAAAATCACTGAAAAGTGGTTAAAGCCATCTTTAAGTATTTGAGAAATACTAAGGACCAATGGTTGGTTTATGGTGAGTCAGATCTGAAACATGTGGGGTTCACAGACTCTAGCTTTCAATCTGACCATGATGACAGCAGGAGCGTGTCGGGTTATATCTTTACTCTGAATGGTGGAGCCATCTGCTGGAAGAGTTCCAAGCAGCATACTGTGGTAGAATCTTTTTGTGAAGCGGAGTACATCGCAGCATCGGATGCCGCGAAGGTAGCTGTGTGGCTGAGGAAATTCATCAACGAGCTCAGAGTAGCACCCTCCCTCGATGGTCCAGTCCTGCTCTACTGCGACAGCACTGGTGCCATAGCTCAGGTGAAGGAACCCAAAGCACATCAGCGGACGAAGCACATCTTGCGCCACTTCCACCTGATCCGAGAGATCGTGGTCGAGGTGACATCGACCTTCAGAAGATCAACGGAAAGGAGAACCTAGCCAACCCCTTCACTAAAGCCCTGGCGATAAAGGAGTTCGACAACCACAAGTCGAAGATGGGTATTAGATACTGTGTCGAGTGGCTTTAGGACAAGTGGGAGTTGTTGGAAAATGTGTCCCAAAAAGTCAATCGTCAAGCTGTTGACGGTTGAGCAACCAAGTATTGTAATTGATTTGTTAATAAATAAAATATATTTGGCATCTTCATCATAAGCTTTCATCTTCTAATGAACTCCGTTATTATGATGAAGTCCTTAGGACTATTTAAGTTCGATAAAGAGAGGATTTATCGATTAGTCCTTAAAACTGTTCACGACCAAATGATAAGCTGTTAATAAGGACGACAGCTTCTATCGAGCATAGGTCGCTGTAGGCCATATGGGTTGGTTGTCCTCTTAACCAAGGAGTGTGGAGACACTGGTTTGGCATATAGGTGAGATGTAAGGGTACATCGTCATTGAACGTGACCAATTCCAGAGTATTCTGCTGTCGAGAATGTCTCTGATGGGATATAGGTATAAGTATCCCTTAGACTTGAGATCGCCTCAGTGACTTGTAAGCAACTCACTGTGCTTTGGTACTGGACTAACTGAATTTCTAATTCAGAGATGGAAGGCTTCTGGGCACAGTCAAGTACTTGCGAAGTCAGAGTGTGATCGAGATGGGATTGACCACTCCAAGAGTTGGAGAAGAATGAGTCGCTGTATTTCAATTTAGCAAAACCTTGGCCAGGGTAATCCATCAGATGGATTTGATATTTTGAAATACAATGTGGACAACCTGATCAGAGTTGACAGTTAAACTCTGGGGTGTCCTATGATCATTTTGGTCAAGGGGATGAATTATATGAAAACTATATCCGCATGGGATCTAAGGATGTTGTTCTACACATTCGACCTATCCGATCGTCGGGTACCATTGCTAGATGATCACTTTGATTGGTATAGAAATTTATTCCTATGCTATCGGCTTAGGTTTGGACCTATGAGGTCATACACATTAGAGTTCATGATCTGATCAGATGGTTGATCAACGATTAAGAATCGTTCTAGGGTTAAATGATCAATACGATTGACATTTAACCCAGTGCAAGTGTTGCAGGAGGATCTATTAGCAATTTGATTGCTGATTGGCTTAATTTGATTAAGCCAATGGGCTGAGATTAAGTCTAATTAAATATGATTTAATTAGATTTGGTTTGGGCTTGATTGGATCAAGTCCAATTGGTTTATTGGATAAGCCAAGTGCAAGGAAAAACTAGTCCTAGTTCAACTAGGACTTGGGTCAATCTAATTTCTAATTTGATTAGAAAATTAAATCAGATTTAAATCTAATTTAATCTGATTAAATTAGATTCTTAATTGGGTTAAGACCTATTTTAATTGAGTTGATCTAATTTTGATTTGATTTGATTTGAGAAACCAAATTAAAATAAGTCATAAGACAGAATCCTAGTAAGACTAGGATTGCACCTTGCGCCACATAAACCTTCTCCACGCCCTCTCTCTTATTCAACACCAATCTCCACTTATTTTGTATGACAAAACCCCTCTCCCAGATCTCTCCCATGTTCACAAAAGGTCTCCTCTCTTCTTTCTTACATGGAAGGTGGTTTGGATCAAATCTAAAAGGAATAAGTTTGGATTTCGAATTCTATGAGATAGAGTTTTAGAAATCCAAAACTCTTTCAATTTTGTACCGAATTTATCCAATTTTTTTTTAAAATTTTCGTGGCTTTTAGGGTATACATTGTGCACCCTTTTCTGGTGATCCATGCACAAAAATATGAAGGAGGTGCTCAAGAGTTGGGCATCCCTTAACTTGCCATGTTTGGATAAGCCTTGACTAGGTGTTTGACCTAGACAAGGACTCTATCATATCTCTCTATATAAGATGAGTTTCTTCATAAGTTAGAAATTTGAGAGACCCTTGTGCCATCCAAAAATCAGAGAGAAATACCTTTGGGTTGTGGAGATATAAAAGACTCAAGTTTGAGTGTCTAGAGAGAAAAACGTGAAGAAGAAGAGGGTCTTCTTCTAGGGTTTTTGTTTTCATATTTCTCCTCCCTCCATCTTGAGTTTCCTGAGAGCGTCTCAGATCTGAAACTCCTCCTTCTACTTTCCATCTTTGGAAGAGTCCAAATCAAGAAGGAGGCACCTGATCAACCATCAAAGAAGGATCAGCGCACTACTAGCATATGTGCTGATTTCCTGAAGCAGGACTTCTGATCGAGATTCGTGCGCTCGTGTGGATGACTCCTAGAGGTCGAACGCGTGTGCGGCTTGCAACATCATCCTCAAGCCCAGATCAACAAGGTTAGAACGTCTAACTTGCAAGGTAATAGATCTGATCTATTGTTTAATACATACATTACATGAAGTATAGAAACATGTTGATATGATCAACATGTAGTTCATGCTATATTTATATATTTTAATTTCTGATTTAATGCTATGTAATAATCATGTAATAGGATCTTAGATCTAGGGATTTTTTAATTTTAGAAAATAAATTTTGATTTATTTTAGTCTTCCACTGTATGATCTTGAAAAAGTTTCAAGATCTAACCCTGAAACCCTAGATCTGGTTTTTACATATCTGATTTGAAAGTGCTTCAGAACTTTTTCTGAAGTTGGAGCAGCAGCCTGTCGAAGATGTCCTGCAACCTTCTGTTCCAGGCATCACCATGCCTTGGATCTTTGCCAAATGGAGGTCCAACTCTTTGGACGTGAAGAGGGGAGGAAGGAGATTAGGGAGGACATGGAGAAGAGGGTATGGGGTAGCAGCTATTGGGTTTTGTGCATAAAATAATTTCTTCAACGAAACCCTAGGCGCAGCAAGGTTTATATAGACCCTGTATGCTGCGCAGTGCCACATCATTCAACCAATCAAAAAATTTTAATAAATTCTGAAAAAATTTTGATTGGTGGAGTGATGTCATCTGATCACATCAGATAAGAACCCCCACCCTCTCTCCTAAGTTGGCACCAACATTGGATAAGCTCAATCAAGGTGGCGCCAAAGAGTCCATGTTTATTAGGACTCTTTGGTTCTTATCCATTTGGGGTGCCCACTTAAATCCAATTGGGCTCATGCCATAATCTGATTATGGCACCCAATTCAATTGGGTTTTGGCATATGGATACTCCATAAAAATCCTCCAATGAGTCCTCTTTAGTTTAAGATCCATATGTCAACTTTTGACAGATGTCCTAAAATAAAATTGGCAGGTACTAGGAATTAGCAGGTGTTGTCTTAAATCCATCTCATGAATTATGACAAGTCTTTTCTGAGCTGGACAAGCTTCATTTAGACTGAGAGAAACCTTTTCAAGGTTCTCTGGATGAGTCAAATCACATTTGGCTCGGTAGAGACAGAAAAGATTATACGAGGAGAAAGTTAGGCTCAATCGAGTGCTAGCACGATTTCCTTGAACCTAATTGGATCTAATCCAAATCAATTGAGTTAGCCTAATTGATGATATCCAAACCCTAACCCTTGTTTGTATGACCCAGTTAGATTCAATTCTATATGATAATGAGACATGTCGTGATCTCATCATCGACATCATCAAAACTCCTTTCGATGGATCAGAACTCTTCTGATTCAGACAATTAGAATGATCGATCATCAATATCATTCTAATTGCTCCCAAAATCCATCAGTGACACCTAGCAGTATATGGTGGCAACCCATCAGAACTGAAGATGAATCTCTCAGTGCAGCTACCTGTGTGATTGAGTTCCTCTATCATGAGTCCCGACTGAATTAGGATTAAGGTGAACTCGTCAAACTCAACATCAGTCATATGAGTTAATCAATCGATCCGAGTCCGATGTGAAACCTTAATGGAAAACTCTTTTTCATTATTTCACTCTGCCATGGCCATGGGCTTAAGAACTCGATCTTTCGATTATCATAGGACTACTCCTCTCATCTATCGAGGTTGATAGATCCCATCTTGGTGAGACCTAGTTCGTACAATGAATATGCTACAGCCAACATACACCTCAGAATTTCGAATGGCTAGGAGATCGAGTTATGGTGTAGTCAAACTATAACACACTCAAGGTGAACTGTCGATGCACCTCAGGTCAAAGAACTAGACACACAACTGCAGCATCGAGCTAGTCATCGACAAGAAGGTAGACTTTTTTATGACTGCTCGAGATGGTCACGCTCAGTACTCTCATTCTCAATGAATACCTGTACTCTCACTCTAATGTCTCTATACCATAGACTCAAGACACATCTATCCTAAGAAAGCGATCGTACACTAACCTTTCATATCGATCACCATCTTCGTGATGATCCTATGGTCAGGAGCTGTTTATGAGTTAGTTATGTAAATTCATGTCTTAAATTTTCAACTCTTGAAAATATGAATTAATATTCCTACTAACTCAAAGGATGTATCACAGATATAATGTACACAATATGATAGAAGAATAACCCATTTATTGATTTATAGTCAAAATTACATATTTGCCCTTAGATTTGTACAGGAATGTGTCAGCCAATCTGGCATCTAGGGCACACATCTAACAAACTTCCACTTGACCTAATGTCAATTGGCTATATATCTAAGTCCCATCTTCTCAAGGTGGGCTTCGATATTTTGCTGGCCTAATGGCTTAGTCAGTGGGTCACCACATTATTTGCGGAGTCGACTCTCTTGACCTGGACATAATCTTTTTCGAGATAATCATGGATCAGATGGAATTGCCGCTCGATGTGTGTGGACTTCTGGTGAGACCTTGACTCCTTAGCTAGGACTATGGTGCCATTATTATTGCAGTAAAGAGGTATGGCATCCGATGACATCACTCCAAGCTCTGTGATAAATTTCTTATACCAGAATGCCTCCTTCGCAACTTTCGATGCAGCAATATACTCTGCCTCCATGGTGGAATCAGTAATCACCGTCTGCTTGGAACTCTTCCAGCTGACTGCACCACCATTGCAAATGAACAGACTCTCAGATATTGACTTTCGATCATCTATATCAGACATAAAGTCTAAGTCTGTATATCCCTGAATCTGGAGTTCTCCATTTCTAAAGACTAAAAATATATCCTTAGTCCTTCTCAAGTACTTAAGGATACATTTCACAGAAGTCCAGTGCTCTTCGTCTGGATTCGATTGATATCTTCTTGTGACACTCACAGCATGGGCTATATCAAGTCGTGTACATAGCATGGCATACATGAGGCTCCCTATTGCTGAAGCATAAGGGATCTTGCTCATGCGTTCAATCTCCTCAAGTGTGATAGGGCACATCTTCTTGGAGAGATGAATGCCATGTCTAAAAGGTAATAAACCTCTTTGGAAGTTTTCCATGCTAAACCTTTTTAGCACCTCCTCTATATACATCTTCTGTGAAAGTCCTAGCATCCTATTTGGTTTATCTCTATAGACCTTAATATCCAGTATAAAGGATGCCTCTCCTAGATCTTTCATAGAGAACTTCTTAAACAACCATACTTTGACTGAGGTCAACATGAGAATGTCATTCCCAATTAGGAGGATGTCATCTACATACAATACGAGGATGACAACTGTGCTCCCACTGACTTTTTTGAGCACACATGGTTCCTCCTCATTCTTGATGAAACAAAATGTTTTGATCACATTATTGAAATGAGTATTCCAACTCTGAGATCCTTGCTTAAGTACATAAATAGACCTTTGCAGCTTGCAGATCCTATGATCATCATCACTGGATGTGAAACCAAATGACTGTTCCATATAGATATCTTTCTCAAGATATCCATTTAAGAACGTCATTTTCACATCCATCTGCCATATTTCATAATCGAAATAGACTGCAACAGCAAGCAATGTGCGGATGGATTTTAGCATGGCTACGGGCGAGAAGGTATCCTGATAGTCAATGCCTTCGCGCTGACTATAACCTTTCGCTACGAGCCTAGCCTTGAATGTCTCCACATTCTCATCTGTACCTATCTTTCTCTTGAAGATCCATTTACACCCAATAGGTACAATACCTTCAGGTGGATCTACCAAGGTCTAGACTTGATTTGAGTGCATCGAGTCAATTTCTAATCTCATTGCCTCTAACCATTTATCGGAGTCGATATCTGATATCACCTCGTCATAGGTCTTGGGATCATCACCATGAACCCCATTTCTTGTGATAAATATTTCCTCTACATCCTCTTATATGATACCTAAGTACCTTTCAGGAGGATGGAAAACCCTAGTCAATCTACGAGGTGGAAGAGGTTGTGTTAGGACTGGTTTTGATTGATTAGGTTCCTCAGGTTCTTTAGCTCGTTGCTCTTGGAAGACATTCTCCTTGAGCTTAATTATTTTTTCGATGCCACCATCTTGAATAAACTATTTTTCAAGAAAAATAGCATTTTGACTCACAATCACATTGTGGTCTTCCGGAATATAGAAATAGTATCCTAATGACACTTTAGGATATCCTATGAATCGAGCTCTAAAAGATCTGAACTCTAACTTGTCCGCCTGCTATCTCTTGACATAAGCCAGACAACCCAAAATTTTAAGATGATTCAGACTTGGCTTCTTACCATGCCATATCTCATATGGTGTGGTAGGAATGGTTTTAGAGGGAACCCTATTCAATACATAAATTGCTGTCATGAGATAATGTCTCCAAAGAAATTCAGGGAGGTCCATGAAGCTCATCATGGAACGGACCATATCTAATAGGGTCCGATTTCTCCATTCTGAAACCTCGTTGAGTTGAGGCATTCCAGGTGGAGTCCATTGAGAGACTATGCCATTGTCTTTAAGATAGTCTAGGAACTCCCGACTAAGGTATTCTCCTCCTCGATCTGATCGAAGAACCTTAATGGGCTTTTCTGTTTGTTTTTCTACCTCATATCTGAATTTTTTGAACCTTTCAAAAGCTTCAGATTTGTGTTTCATTAGAAATACATATCCGTACCTAGACATATCATCGATAAAGATAATGAAGTAGACGTAGTTGCCTCTAGCCGACACATCAAATGGGCCGCATACATCCATATGTACTAGGGCAAGTAGGTCTGTGGCCCTTTCCTCATGTCCCACAAAAGGAAGCTTGGTCATTTTGCCTTGAAGGCATGATTTACAAACTGGATATGACTCAAAAGTCAACAGACTCAATAGCCCGAATTTCTCCAATTTATTAACCCTATTTTCTGCTATATGACCTAGCCTTAGGTGCCACAGATACTTATCATTTAGACTATCTCTAGGCCTTTTAATTTCTATGACATTCACATTTTGCTCAATATTAAATACAGATACATCAATATGTAGCTGATAGAGACCGTTAATAAGAAAACCATCTGCAACTTTATTATTTTCATAAAAAATGTTACAATGATCCTTATGAAAGCTAATCACATAGCCTTATAGAAATCAAATTCCTGCTTGCTGCAGGCACATAATAACAATCTCTAAGAAATAAATCTAATCCTAACGGTAATCGCAGAGGGTAGGTTCCCATGGCCACGACAGCAACTCTTGCTCTATTCCCGACTCATAGGATCATCTCCCCAACCCTCAGCCTCCTACTCTCCTCAAGACCCTGCATAGAAGTACACAAATGAGCACTAAAACCAAAGTCAAGCACCCAACTGGATATAAAAGAAACCGTAAGATTAGACTCTAAAATGAGTATACCTCCAGAAGGACCATCCTTCTTGTTCTTCAGGGTGGCCAGATACTGAGGACAGTTTCGCTTTCTCTTCTTCCCATCCACCTTCTGCTTCTTCGCATACTTTTTTTTCTTTCCAAAAGACTTTCTCTTGGATGAAGTCTGCTCCACAGTAAGAACTAAGCCTTTTGAACCCTTCATAGAAAGCTCAGCCGTAACCAGCATGTTCATTAACTCGATCAAGGTACATTGCATCTTATGCATATGGAAGTTCATGATGAACTGACCATATGCATCGGACAAGGACTGAAGGATTACATCAATCTGAAAATCCTTATCTAAGATGATACCGAGCTTCTCAAGCTCCTCAAGATCCTTGATCATTGTCAAATAATAATCTTAGACTGACTGCCCATCACGCATCTTGACCTTAAAAAATCTTTGACAGACTTGATACTTGGCCGCACGACTCTATTCACCAAACAACTCTTGTAGGTGAGCCAACATTTGATGGGTAGTCAAAATATTTTCATGTTGGCGCTGCAAGTCATCAGACATTGCACCCAACATGTAGTATCTTGCTTTATTATCATCATCCATCCACTTTTTCAAAGACGCTCTCTGTTCAGCAGTCGGACGTGCTGGTATGGCAGGTGGGTCCTGGTCCAAGACATGAGTCAATTTTTTGAAACCCAGAATAATTCTGTAGTTCCTCAATTAGTCCTTGAAATTGGGTCTAGTCAGTCTATGGGTGTCTAAAATTTTGGTTAGGGGGTTTGAGACAGACATGTTTCCTATAGAGAGTTAAAAGTTTCTAGTTAGATTTTGTAATCAGACTCAACCAATTTATTTAGAATTTTTTTTTTAAACAAATTAGACTCCTACTATTTTCTCAGATCCCTACACTCCCTTGGTAGAGATGTGAAAATCTCTATGATCAGTGATTTTTAGTGGGTGGTGCGGTCTCACCAACTGGCTCACCACCTCACCTAATGTTATTGGTGATGGGTCAACTGATGAGTGGACAACTCTTGTCCAATGATTCTCTAATCATGGTGCACCCAAAATTTGGTCTCTAATTCATGAGCTCACCGTATCTGGGATATTGCTCCAATCCTTAGTTAAGTCAAACCCACCATTTGCACGAACTAGATTCCTGATTGGATCTCTCACCATATCCGAAATATTGAGCCCAACCCATCCTCTAATTCGTACAATCCAATATCTAATGGACATGATTGCATCTTCCTGGTGCAACTGAGCCACTGTAACCAATCAAGAATAATCAACCCCGAAAAGGGCCCGCACATCCACAATGGTGGAAGACCTAGACTTAATATTTTCTTAGGGAGATTTGATTTAGGTCTCATTAAACTTGACTTGATATAATCATAACAATTATAACTAACCTAGTGGCATGGGTTAGCTCGAATTGTTAGCCACCTCTAATCAGAACTGAGTCGACACATATGGCCAGGTAAGTGAGACCGGTGGAAGAGATATGCCATTAACTCGACAAGAACACATTCGAGTCGAGTAGCTCTCAATTAAAAAATAATCGATCGCATCTGTCCAACTTACCTTAGACACCAAATTGTCGAACCAGAACTAATTGGATTAGCCTACAATCCAGGCTCTAACCACTGAGCCAAATTAGGTCTTAACTTGATCGAGTCACATCTAAATGTGATTCGACCTTGACCTAGACTTAATCCTATTAGGCTGGTCAATTATTAGCTTTCATGATCCCACCTAACCAACTCTTGATTTGATTTGATCAACCACTAGACCTAATTGAGCTATCCAAGCCCGAACCCAATTTTATGAAAATATCTTAGATCTGAAATTCTCAATTTTAGATCTAACTTAATTTTATATGCTTAATTCATTAATTAAGTTGGGTTCATAAACAAAGTATGTAAAATAAATCCTAGGGTTTCAGGATCTAGGGTTTTACAGAAAAGTAAGTTTTAATTTCTGATTAAGGATGAACGCACGACACCCCTACACGTCATATGAACACCCCATTGAATGGAAAGAGAGAGTTTTAAAACCCTACTTTATTCTTATGATCGGACGGCCATGAGAAACACCTTAATCAGAAATATAAAATTTAACTACAAAACTAGTTAGATCTAAATTAACATATCACATATACAATTTAAGATCTAACTAATACATGCTTTGCATACATCTCATGTATCAAAAATTAATCTAATTAACATACTTTCAGATCTGATACATCATATGTAATATCTAAAAAGTAAGATTTAAATTGAACTATTCAAAATTAAATCTATTCTAGATAAGTTACTAGAACAATTCTACAACTAGTCTAGGCATGTAGCAGATCAATTTTATGGAAAAAATTAAAATTTTATTTTTTATTTTTTGATCTAATTATTATACTTATAATATTAAAAAAAATAAAAAATAAATTATATTTAATTTATATTTTAATCTCATTAAAATATAAAACTTAAGACCATTCATGGATTCAACTAATCCTAGTCTAGTCATGCATCTTATGCATGTTAGTTCTTCTTAGATTTAATTTTAAATATTTTGATTTCAGATCTTATCATATCTGATGTTATATTTAAAATTATTAAATATTAGATAAATAAAAATTAAAATCAGATCTAAAATAGATCTGAAATAGAGCCAACAATCTGGCTCTGATACCACTTAAAGGAGGAAAACCGCTTTTCCTCATAGGATCTTCCAGATTTCATCAAATCTGAGGTGGAATAATTTAAAAAAAAAATTATCCTACATATTTTAGATCTAGTTATCTAGATTTAATTTTATTATCTAATATTTAAAATCTAAAATTAAATCTAAAACTATGATGAAAGAAGAAGTACCTCAAGGGTAATCTGATTACCCTGTAGATGATCTCTGCATAGCCCGAGGTTCTGATGTAGCCACGCAAGCACCTGGCCTCTACTAATATCCACTTAGGTAGGATCTAAAATGTCTTCTCCTCATGAATCTATGCTCCAAAAATTAAATCTTTATCTGATTTGAAAGTGCTTCAGAACTCCTTCTGAAGTTGGAGTAGCAGCCTGTCGAAAATATCCTGCAGCCTTCTGTTCCAAGCATCACCACGCCTTGGATCTTTACCAGATGGATGTCCAACCCTTTGGACATGAAGAGGGGAGGAAGGAGAGCAGGGAAGATATGGAGAAGAGGGTATGGGGCAGCAGCTATTAGGTTTTGTGCATAAAATAATTTCTTCAATGAAACCCTAGGCGCAGCAGGGTTTATATAGACCCTGTATGCTGCGCAGTGCCACATCATTCAACCAATCAAAAAATTCTAATAAATTTTGGAAAAATTTTGATTGGTAGAGTGATGTCATTTGATCACATCAGATAAGAACCTCCACCCTCTCTTCTAAGTTGGCACCAACATTGGATAAGCTCAATCAAGGTGGCACCAAAGAGTCCATGTTTATCAGGACTCTTTGGTTCTTATCCATTTGGGGCGCCCACTTAAGTCCAATTGGACTCACACCATAATCTGATTATGATACTCAATTCAATTGGGTTTTGGCATGTGGACACTCTATAAAAATTCTCTAATGAGCCCTCTTCAGTTTAAGACCCATATGTCAACTTTTGACAGATGTCCTAAAATAAAATTGGCAGGTGCTAGGAATTGGCAGGTGCTAGGGATTAGCAGGTGTTGTCTTAAATCCATCTCATGAATTAAGATAAGCCTTTTTTGAGCTAGACAAGCTTCATTTAGACTGAGAAAAATCTTTCCAAAGTTCTCTGGATGAGTCAAATCACATTTGACTCAGTAGAGATAGAAAAGATTACACGAGGAGAAAGTTAGGCTCAATCGAGTGCTAGCATGATTTCTTTGAACCTAATTGGATCTAATCCAAATCAATTGAGTTAGCCCAATTGATGACATCCAGACCATAACCCTTATTTGTGTGACCCAGTTAGGTTCAATTCTGTATGGTAATGAGATATGTCGTGATCTCATCATCGACATCATCGAAACTCCTTTCGATGGACCAGAACTCCTCTGATTCAGACAATTAGAATGATCGATCATCAATATCATTCTAATTGCTCTCAAAATTTATTAGTGATACCTAAAGTATATGATGGTAACCCATCAAAACTAAAGATGAACCTCTCAGTGCAGCTACCTGTGTGATTGAGTTCTTCTATCATGAGTCCCGACTGAATTAGGATTAAGGTGAACTCGTCAAACCCAACATCAGTCATATGAGTAAATCGATCGATCCGAGTTCAATGTGAAACCTTAATGGAAAGCTTTTTTCTATTATTTTACTCTACCATGGCCATGGGCTTAAGGACTCAATCTTTCGATTATCATAGAATTACTTCTCTCATCTACCGAGGTTGATAGATCCCATCTTGGTGCGACCTAGTTTCTACAATGAATATGCTATAGCCAACATACACCTCAAGGTTCTGAATGACTAGGAGATCGAGTTATGGTGTAGTCAAACTATAACACACTCAAGGTGAACTATCGATGAAGAACTAGACACACAACTGCAGCATCGAGCTAGTCATCGACGAGAAGGTAGACTTCCTTATGACTACTCGAGGTGGTCACGCTCAGTACTCTCATTCTCAATGAATATCTGTACTCTCACTCTGGTATCTCCACACCATAGACTCAAGATACATCTACCCTATGGAAGTGATCATACACCAACCTTCCAGATCGATCACCATCCTCGTGATGATCCTATGGTCAAGAGCTGTTTATGTGTTAGTTATGTAAATTCATGTCTTAAATTTTCAACTCTTGAAAATATGAATTAACGTTCCTACTAACCCAAAGAATGTATCACAGACACAATGTACGCAATGTGATAGAAGAATAACCCATTTATTGATTTATAGTTAAAATTATAAATTTGCCCTTAGATTTGTACAGGAATGTATCAGCCAATCTCGCATCTAGGGCACACATCTAACATTTCCTTCTTCCTTGGTGTGAACAAAAGAGGAGACCAATCTTCTCTCGGGTGAGCAACCTAGAACTATTCTAGGATTTTGGATGAGAGAAAAATCAAAGAAAAGAGAGTCTTCATCAAAGTTTTCTTCACCATCCAATATTTTTTCTGATCCATCTTCGATATTAGAAAGGTCAGAGGTGATCGAAGGAAGAGATCAAATCAGATCTGCCATCAGAAGTCGACTGCATGAGCTAGCACTCATGCGGAGGGCTGATCGGTTCGAGAACTTCGTATGGACCATCAGTAGAGATCGGATGCTTGTGCAGCTGTGAGCGATCAGAGAAGACTTTTAGATCTATATTTTCAATTGTAGAGATTGACTATCCATGCTTAGGTATTGGGTTTGAAATCTTAGAAGTGGTAGATTAGATCTATCACTAATTACTGTTCTTGTTCAAATGCTTGTAATATTAGATTCAGATTTTTATGTATATAAATTTATATTATAAATTTATTTATAAGAGTTTTAAGATTAGATCTTATACATATATTTATAGATTAAATAGTTTAATCGAATATTCTTTCACTGAAAATTTTGAAATGCATGCATGAAACCCCTGTGTGATCCAACATTAGCTATATTGACTTCTAGAACATATATCTAACACATAAATTCTTTATCAAATCATAATTCTATTAAAAATTGATTGAACCAAAGTCTTGATCAAATCAGGGATAATTTTTTTTTAGCGATTAGGTCATCTCATAACCTAATCGGATCAAACCTAATTGAATCTAATTCAATAAGATTTAATCTAATCCTCTTATCCTATCAAATTAAGCTAATTAGCAATCTAATTGCTGATTAATCCTCTATTAATTTACTAATACTTAGTGAATAAATTTATTATAATTTTTTTATAAGGTTAATTGTTAATCAAATTAATGATTAAATTCTTAAATAATTTTCAATCGTTGATCGGCCATATGATCAGTCAGAAACTTCTTTTGAGTGTGACATCGTAGGTTCGAACATAAGCTGGTAGTATAGAAATAAATTTTTGAATCAATCAATATAACTATCTAGTAATGGGATCTGACATTCGAATAGGTTGAATGATGGTGAAGCAACATTTAGGAACCTACTAGCGTATGGTTATCATCTAATTTATCTCTTTGACCCTAATGCTCAAGGATGACCTAGGGTTTGACTGTCAACCCTGTAATAGTCATCCACATTGTATTTTATGTTGTGATCCAGGTGGTGTGCCCAAGGCCCAGGGGACCAAGGCTAAGGCTAAGGTCCATCATTCATGAGGGTTTCATGGAGGCTCTAGGGCTAGTTGGGCCCTAGGTTGAAAGGCTGTGGGCCTTTTGGGTTCTTGAGGTCTAGATTATGTGGGCCTCAAGGGATCAACTCTTTATGGACCAGGTCTGGGTCCAGGATAGGTGAGATTAGGTCGAGTCATGGGTGTACATGGGCTTGGATTAACCTAATCTCTCATAGAGTTGGTCAATGGAGTTTTAGGTTTGGGTCACTTGACCCTGTGTTTATATATACATGCACTGTATAGGTTTGATTAAGCTAAGGAATATGAAAACCCTTTCTCCCAAGTCTCTCTCTCTCTTCTCCCTCTCTCTTCAGCTATTCTCCATGCCCCAGGAGTAAGAAACCCTAGGGTTTCTTGCCGCCAGGTCCATAGAAGGCAGGAAAAGCAGGGGAGGCGCTAGGGTTTTGAGCCCCTCCCCCTTTATGCCGCCAACCATATTGCCTCTCCCTCTCTTGCAGCCATCCAAATATTAGGTATAGGACTTGAAATCTCTTGATATGAGGTTGGTACAAGTTTTTCTCAGATCTGAAGTTGATCTGAGGTCGTTTGAGGCACGGGTGAGATCTCCATCAACAGATCTACAGGAAAGGCTGCAGCAAGATAGATCTGCAAGGTCTGGTTCTATCTATCTTCTTCTCTATCTAGAATGCCCTGATTCAAGATCTACAAATTGAAAAACCTCGATCCAGGCCTGATCTAGTTGGGTACCAGATCTTGGATTTTTTAGAGGTGATCTTAGAGGTGTTCTTCATCTGGAACGAAAGGCTGACAAAGAAGACAGCAACCAGGCTGATTTCGTCAAGGGCCTTCGATCGAGTCCAGAAGTCTCCAGATTTGTTCGTTGTTGGTTCCACTGCACCCAAGATCCATGGGAGGAGCCAGGATCATGCTTCAATAGTTGGTATCAGAGCCACAATGGTGAGGAAGCGGTTTCAAGCATGAGAAGTTAAAGATCCCAAGTGCTGAAAATTTTCAGCAAGGTACCATCAAGGTATATTCTACACTTCTTGATTTTATATTGCTTGTTTGGCTTAGATCCAGTCATGGGCAGCAATATGAAGGTCGATTTTGAGAAGTTTGATGGCAAGAGAAATTTTTTCATGTAGAAAATTCGGGTGGAGGATCTTCTGGTGCAAGCAGATCTGGATCAGGCTTTGGATGAGAAGCCTGAGGGAATGACAGATAGACAGTGGGCATAGTTGGAGAAGAAAGCATGCTCGGTGATCAGAGGATGTTTGGCGGATGCGGTGTTGTATTCAGTGTTGGAAGAAAAGACCCCGAAGGGCCTTTGGTCGAAGTTGCACACCATGTATATGGGGAAGAATATGTGCAACAAGCTAATGCTGAAGAAGAGGTTGTACAGTCTTCGGATGCAGGAGGGATTTGATGTGATTGGCCACATTCAGAGGTTCGACCAGTTGTGCACGGAGTTGATGAATATCGGGGTGAAGCTGGATGAGGAGGACAAGTCCCTATTGCTTTTGTGTTCGCTGCCAGGATCATATGACTCTTTGATGACTACACTGCTCTACGGCAAGGAGACTCTGGAATATGAGGATATGGTCTCGGTGCTGAGGTCTAATGAATAAAGAGAAAAGTTGACCAGAGATCGGGCTCTCCAGGAGGGTTTGGCAGTAGGGGAGAGGATAGGTAGAGGCAGAGGCAGAAGCAAGTCCAGGGGGCGGTCTAAGTCCAGGAAGGGAAAGAAAGAGATGAAATGCTTCAAGTGCAACGAGTTCGGACACTTCAAGCGAGAATGTCCACTATGGAATAGCAAGAAGGGAGAAAGAAGTGGCTCAGAATCAGTGAGTGCAGTTGCTGGGCAGCAGGTGGAGGATGATCTACTTGTGGTATCAGATGGTCACAGGCATTACACAGAGGAGTGGACACTAGACTCTGCATGCTCACATCACTACACACCACACAGGTCTTGGTTTGTGACATACACCAAGATAGATGAGCGATCAGTGACTCTAGGCGACAATCATGCTTGCAAGGTGGCTGGGATAGGGACAGTCAGGGTGAGGATGTTTGATGGGATTGTGAGGACATTGACAAATGTAAAGCACATCCCGAAGCTGGAAAAGAATCTGGTGTCACTAGACTACTTGGAGCACAGTGGATACAGCTTCAGCAGTAGGGCTAGAAGCGGAGTATTAAACTTCCAATGGAACTATGGTGGTGATGAGAGGTAGGAGGTTGGACAATAATCTCTATCGCATGGAGGGATCTGTGGTGACCGAAGAGTCTGATGCAGCAGTTGCAGCATAGGACCAGCAGGGGGCTTACAGGATGTGGCACTACCGCCTAGGCCACATGGGTGACAAGGGGCTGAGGGAGTTGAGCAGGAGAGGACTCATCTCTGATCTGGAGGATGGTGCTACAGGAGAGATCTATGAGCCTTGCCAGATGGGAAAGCAGAGGAGAGTTCAGTTCAACATCAGTACAACCCGCAGTGCAGCCCCTCTGGAGTTAGTACACACGGATGTGTGGGGACCAGCTCCAGTTTCAGCTAGGAATGGGGTCAGATACTTCATGACCCTAATTGATGATTTCTCAAGGAAACTCTGGATTTACTTCATGAGAGAGAAGTCTGAGGTCTTCACCAAGTTCAAAATCTGGAGAGCTGAGGTGGAGAAGGAGCAGAGGAGGAGCGTGAAGTGTCTGAGGTCAGACAATGATGGAGAGTACACCAGCAGAGAGTTTCAGGACTACTGTGAGGAGTGTGGGATCAGGAGATACTTCTCAGTTAAGGGGACTCCACAACAGAATGGGGTGGCTGAGAGGATGAACAGAACACTTCTGGAAAAGGCACGATGCATGAGGCTGCAGGCAGGGCTTCCAAAGGCATTCTGGGTTGACATAGTTGACGTAGCGGGTTACTTGGTCAATCGATCACCTCACACCAGGTTGGATGGTAGGCTTTCAGAGGAGGTGTGGTCTGGGAGGATAGTTGGGCTGGGCCATCTACGGGTATTTGGATGCACGGCCTATGTGCACATTGGAGCTGGTGAGCGGAGCAAGCTAGACGCCAGATCACGCAAGACGGTATTTCTAGGCTATCTGCGAGGAGTTAAGGGATACAGGCTATGGGATCCCTTGAAAAAGAAGGTCATCATTAGTCGGGATGTGACTTTTGATGAGGAGTCAGTCCTACGGAGGCGAGCAAGCATGGAGGAGCAACAGGAGCAGAAGGAGGTCCAGCAGGGCGCTACTGGATAGCTTACCTCTTTGATTTTGCCTCTTGCAGGTACTACTGAAGGACATGACATTCAAGTGGAGCACCTACCTAAGGTGTCTCCATAGGTGGAGAGGACTCAGACAGATGATCGAGGTAAAGAGGTCCAGCAGGAGCGAGCTGGATCGAGGACTGATATTGGTGTTGCCCTACACAAGCCCAAGAGGACCATCAGGCAACCAGACTGATATGGCTTCGAGGAGATGCTGTCATATACCCTGGTGACAGTGAATGGAGACCCATATACGTATCAGAAGGCTATTGAGAGCTAGGACAGAGAGCGATGGATTCAGATGATGTCCGAGGAGATACAGTCTCTCCACCAAAATCAGACGTGGCGATTGGTGCAGTTGCCACAGGAGAAGAGGCCCATTGGCTGCAAATGGGTCTACAGTCGCAAGGAAGGGCCTTCAGAGTAGGGAGGTATCAGATTCAAGGAGAGGTTAGTGGCCAAGGGATACTTCTAGAAGGAAGGCATCGACTTCAGCGAGGTCTTCTCTCCCATCGTCAGACATACTTCCATCAGAGTATTACTGAGCATTGTAGCAGCTCAGGATTTAGAGCTGGAGTAGATGGATGTCAAGATGGCATTCCTCCATGGGCATTTGGAGGAGAGGATTTACATAGAGAAGCCACCCAATTTCAGGGATCCAGGATTAGAGGAAAAGGTTTGTTTGTTGCAGAAGTTGCTGTACGGGCTGAAGCAGTCGTCGAGGCAATGGTACAAGCGGTTCGACTCTTATGTACGCAGCATTGGACTTTTTAGGTGTGAGTTTGATCCCTGTGTTTATGTTCAGTCTCTTGAGGATGGTTCTAGGGTGTTCCTGCTCTTGTATGCGAATGACATGCTTATAGCATACAAGAGTAGGAAGGTTGTGCAGGATCAGAAGGCATCCTTATCTTGGGAGTTTGAGATGAAGGATTTGGGCCCTGCAAGGAAGATCCTAGGCATGGAGATTTTCAGAGATCGAGCCTGGAGGGTGCTGCATCTATCTCAGGGGGGCTACATACAGAAGGTCTTAGAGAGGTTCGGGATGAAGGGAGCAAAGCCGGCGGAGCTGCCACTTGCCGGTCACTTCAGACTCTCGAAGACCGTGGTGCCACAGACTGAGGTGGAGACTCAGGAGATGGAGATGGTCCCTTATGCTTCAGGAGTTGGGAGCTTGATGTATGCGATGGTCTATTGTAGGCCAGACATCGCTCATGCAGTGAGTCAGATTAGCTGGTTCATGGCACAGCCTGGCAGGGAGCACTGGAGAGCTCTGAAGTGGATATTCAGATACCTGGCGGGTTCAGTTGGAGTTGGCATCTGCTACGAACAGCGAGGAGGTGCAGTGAGATACTCTGACATATCCAGGGAGGCTCAGGGGCTAATTGGCGGTTATGTAGATGCAGACTTCGATGGAGATGTGGATACCCGAAGGTCTACGACAAGCTTCATCTTTAGCCTGTATGGAGGTTCTATTTCTTGGAGATCGAGTCTGCAGCCTATCACGGCCCTATCCACTACAGAGGCAGAATACATCGGGCTGACAGAAGCAGCTAAGGAGGCAATTTGGCTGAAGGATTTGTTGACGGAGATGGGCCTTACTTAGGAGGCCATTAGAGTGCACTGTGACAGCCAGAGTGCACTTCTACTAGCACAGAACTCAGTCTATCATGCAAGGACAAAGCACATCGACATTCAGTATCATCGGATCAGGGAGCTTGTGGAGGATGGTGAGGTGGAGCTGGTAAAGGTACACACCAAGGAGAATCCAGCTGATGCACTTACGAAGGTACTTCCACGGGACAGCTTTCAGAGATGTGTTGAGCTGATTCGGCTGATGGATAGAGTGGAGCTGGTTGAGGCCTTGGGACACCAAGGTGGAGATTGTTGTGATCCAGGTGGTGTGCCCAAGGCCTAGGGGACCAAGGCTAAGGCCTAGGGGACCAAGGCTAAGGCCAAGGTCCATCATTCATGAGGGCTTCATGGAGGCTCTAGGGCTAGTTGGGCCCTAGGTTGAAAGGCTGTGAGCCTTTCGGATTCTTGAGGTCTAGGTTATGTGGGCCTTAAGGGACCAACTCTTTATGGGCCAGGTCTGGGCCCAGGATAGGTAAGATTAGGTTGAGTCATGGGTGTACATGGGCTTGGGTTAACCTAATTTCTCATAGAGTTGGTCAAGGGAGTTTTGGGTTTGGGTCACTTGACCCTGTTTTTATATATACATGCACTGTATAGGTTTGATTAAGCCAAGAAATACGAAAACCCTTTCTCTCAAGTCTCTCTCTCTCTTCTCCCTCTCTCTTCAGCTATTCTCCATGCCCCAGGAGCAAGAAACCCTAGGGTTTCTTGCCGCCAGGTCCATAGAAGGCAGGAAAAGCAGGGGAGGCGCTAGGGTTTTGAGCCCCTCCCCCTTTGTGCCGCCAACCATATTGCCTCTCCCTCTCTTGCAGCCACCCAAACATCAGGTCCAAGACTTGAAATCTCTTGCTACAAGGTTGGTACAAGTTTCTCTCAGATCTGGAGTTGATCTGAGGTCTTTTGAGGTGCGGGTGAGATCTCCATCAACAGATCTACAGGAAAGGCTGCAGCAGGACAGATCTGCAAGGTCTAGTTCTATCTACCTTCTTCTCTTTCTAGAATATCCCAATTTGAGATCTATAAATTGGAAGACCTCGGTCCAGGCCTGATCTGGTTGGGTACCAGATCTTAGATTTTTTAGAGGTGATCTTAGAGGCATTCTTCATCTGGAACGAAAGGCTGACGAAGAAGATAGCAATCAGGCTGATTTCATCAAGGGCCTTTGATCGAGTCTAGAAGTCTCCAGATTTGTTCGTTGCTGGTTCTGCTGCACCCAAGGTCCATGGGAGGAGCCAGGATTGTGCTCCAACACATATCTCATATGGTGTCTCACTAACTGACTTGCTCGAAATATTTTGAGCACAAGACAGGTTGTTTCAAGTGCATATCTCTAAAAAGAGATCGACAGAGTTGCAAACCCCATCATGGATCGAACCATGTCCAATAAAGTTTGATTCCTCCTTTCTAAGATACCATTATATTGTGGTGTCCTTGGAAGGATCCATTAGGAGAGAATTTTATTTTCTCCTAGATATGTCAGAAATTTACTGAAAAGGTATTCACCTCCTCAGTCAGATCGAAGAGTTTTAATACTTTTTTTAGTTTGTTTCTCTACTTCATTACGGAACTGTTTGAATATTTCAAATGATTCAGACTTGTGTTTCATCAAGTAGATGTACCCATACCTAGATAGGTCATCTATGAATGTAATGAAGTAGTTGTACCCTCCTCTGGCATATGTACTCATGGATCCACATACATCAGTATGTATCAGATCCAGCACATCACTGGCTCATTCATCTTTTTCAGTAAAAAATGACTTGGTCATCTTTCTAAGCAAACAAGACTCACAAGTAGGTAACGATTCATAATTATTTTTATCAAGAATTTCTTCTTGAGCTAATCTATTCATTCTATTCTTATTGATATGACCTAGCCTACAATGCCAAAGATAGGCATCCGTGACATCATCTATTCTAAGATGTTTATTTGAAATATACATTACATTAGGCCTAGATACAACATAGATACCATTGTTCAACTATCCACATAAAATTGTAACACCATTCAAAATGATATCACAAAAGTTTTTCTTTATTGATATTTCATAATTAGAATTAGCAAAAAAGCCTACAGAAATAATATTTAAAAAAAAATAGGATAGTAATGACACTCATTAAGAATAATATACTGAGACTCGAATACAAACTTGATGATTCCTAAAGCTAGAACTGAAACTGATCTTCCATCTCCAATATTTAAGAATCTCTTACCTTCTCCGAATCTCCTAGTGACCTGAAGACCCTACAATGAATTGCAAATATGAATAGAGCTTCCAGTATTCAATACCCAAGTCATTGTATCTATAAGAGAGAAGTTACAAGGTGTTATCACATAAGTACCTTATCCAGCAACTGGTTGCTTCTTCTTCTTTGGCCTGTTGGGTCAAGAAAAGTGATATACTGAGGATAGTTCTTCTTCCAGTGACTATGCTTCTTGCAAAAGAAGCACTCTACTTGACTTTGATCAGCCTTGAACTTGAGTTTCTGGAACTGACTCCCAGCACCAGGCACCTTCTTATTCTTCTTCTTTTTTTTTTTCTTAAAGGGACGATGACTACCCGAAGAAGATTCTCCCACTAGATTCATTATCTCCTTATGGAGTTGCTGATCTTTTTCAAAAGTCTGTAGCAATCCCAACAAATTATGGTAGTTGACAATAGGCTTCATCATTTTGAAATGACTGAGGAATGACAGGTAGGATTGGATAGAGAGTTCAGGATCGCATCCTTCCCCAGCTGTTCATGCAAAAAAAAATCAAGTTTGCTCAATATTTCAATCTGCTCGATCATGTACAATACATGATCCGTAACAGATGCACCCTTCCTCATCTGAGCATTAAAAATAGCATAACTAGTCTTGTGCTGCTCAATGTCGTTAGGAGTACCAAAAAATTTTTTCAACACTTGAAGCATTTTCTCTGGCTGAGCTTTTTCAAACTTCTGACTAAACTCATCATTTATGGAGGCCCGCATGATGCAACGAATCATAATACGATCGTTGAGCCACTTCAAATAAGTATCTCGGACTGTTTCTTGGGTGTTAGGAGCAAGCTCCTCAGGTGTCGGATCTGTTATCACATAAATGATCCACTTGTACTCTAGGATAATCTTTAACTTTCGATATTAATTATGTAAATTTGGTCTGGTAAGCTTTTCACTGTCCAACAGCGATCGGAGTGACAAGTTTGAGGCCATATCTATGCACACAAGAAAAATACAAAGCCTAATTAGTATATGAATTTATTAATCCTAAAGATTTAGAATTTAGTCTAAAGGTCCTCCTACTATTTTATACGAATTGGTAGTCTCTACCTCTAATTAGAAGAATTCCTTTAATTTTTTAGTGGATACTAGAATCCACATAGACTACATATAGGCCTGAGAATGGCTTGGTCAACCCATATACACCTATGGGTAGGTTCTCAACCAATTATTTCTTCAAACAACTTCTAGTATTTAATTTAGCCCCATATTTTATTTTAGTAAACAATGGGCCTTCACTGAAAGTTTCGATTAGGTCAAACCATTAACATGAATCTACTCAGTGATTTTACCTAATGAGTGATCAGGCCTGAGGTTCATTTAATCCAACTATCATCAGATAGTTCAACAGAGTCATCATATGATGAATAATAATTCCATCATTCAAAAAGAACACCAGACAGATGACGCCTACAATGTCAATCAGAAATAATAGACCCATTATCACTCACCTTAATGGGAGGCTATGATCTAGTTATCACCATAACTAGCTCATTTTAGAGACCTAATAATTTAGAAGGTTTAATCAATTTAGAGAAGAGAGAAGAAAAAAAAAGATCAATCAGTAGACCACAATCCTCCCACTGACCTCACCAAGTCACTGAATCAGTTTAGGTCATGCTAATTGAACTGGCACTTAGATCAGTCATATTGATCAACCTTAATGACATGGGCTAACTCGAATCACTTAGCGATCTAATCAAAATCTAGTTCACCAAATTGATCAAGTAAGTGAGATCGATGGGAGGGTTTGCTAAGCTTGCCTTAGACACCATCGAAATAGTCAGGTAAGCTGCTCCCAATTAAAAACCATAGGTCAAAATGCTAAACTTATCTTAGACATCAATTTATTAACTAATTTTGATTTGACCAACCTAATGATTCAGGTTCAACCACTGAGCCACAATCAAAGTCCATTTGGTCTAATCAAAGACATGGACTTGACCATCTACAACTATTGTACCAGAAAAATTCTAATTAATCTAATTCAATATTTGGTTAGACTTAATCAATTTCTCTACATGGTCAATCAATTCTTTGATTCTAACCTTAGGTCTAACCCAATTAAAGAGAAAGATCTTATTTGAGCTAACCCATGCCCCATGTTTTATGCAATGTCATTAGATCTAATCATAATTCTAGATCCAATCAGCTTGATACTTAATTCTCAATTAAGTTTTGCATTAACATGGTTCAGATTCTGAAAATAATTTTTTATGTAAACTTTTTACATCAGATCATAATTTTTTTTAGATCAAATCTATTTTTTTTATAATTTTAAATCAAAATAATTTTGATTAAACAAGATTAGATGTAACTAACCATCTTCGCAACTTGTATCATATACAACAACACCTAGGATTTCAAGATCTAGAGTTTTGCAAGAAAGTAAATTCTTTCTTTTCACTTTTTTCTTCATGGGACCTCATAGTGGCACCTCTACATGCCATGAAGAGCACCCCATTGAATGAGAAGAGAGGGTCATAAAATCTTACTTGCTCCTATGATCGGATGGTTTGGTGATTATCCAATCCGAGTACTTTGCTACTCAAAATATCTAATCTAAATAAATAATAATCAAATCTAAAAATAAACTAATTTAAATCTAATATAAATCATAAATAATTAGATCTAATAATAAAAAATTAGATCTAAAGTCATATTAATTCATATCAAAACAACCTTGCTTTGATACCAGTTGAAGAAAATATGCGATAGTGCAGTACATGTAATTTTAAAATTTTATGCAGCAAAAATAATAGATTAAATAATTTAGTCTTAATTATATATATAATATCTAATCTTAAACTACCACATCAAAATTTTTGATATAAAAAATATATATTTTAGATCTAAAAATAATAATCACATCGATCTCATCGATGTTGAAATTTTAGATCTAACTATTAGATCTACCATAGGAATCAAAATAAGTTAGAGATCGTTATCAAACAAATTTTGATCTTGATCTCTTATAATATAATAATTGAAAAAGGTATTCTTCAGGTCACTCATGGCCACACAAAATTATCTGGCCTCTATAGAAAAATCCATGCGAAAACTGGTGCACATCAGGGGCTCAAAGATGCTAGTCTGCAAACAACTTCGACAGCTGATCTCTTCCTTCTTCTACAAGCACCTTGGACACTCCAAAGTGATAGAAGATCTGGAGGAGAAAGAGAGGAGGAGGAGAAGAGACTCTAAAAATAAAAAATCAATAAGAAAATTGATTATGGGATGTCCAAGAGAGGGGACCCCTTTATATAGACTAGGAATTAGGGATTTCCAAGGAATGGTGCCATAAATCAATGCCAAAATCTCCTTTTGGCATCCCAAAAAATTCCAAAAAAATCCTTAGGACATGGAGAAAGAATTTAAAGTCTTACACACTAAAGAATTCTTCAAGAAAAAAAGATAAAAAAATAATATGGTGTCAACAATATACCATATATGAAAATCTCTTTCCTAGTCTGCATCTTATCTCTAATTCAGATCGCATTCGAATTAGGCAAGAGATAATATTATGACTCATCAGCTATTGCCGACCACCCTTATTGGAACCTCTCTCATGATGCCAAAAATCACAACTCATATTCAATTAGGCATGAAGAAATTGGCATGGATCCAGATGTGGCGTAAAAGATAAGGATAGAGTCCTAGTTTGACTTGGACTTTTCATTTCTAATTCAATTCTAATTCAAATCAAATTTGGATTGAAACCACTGATAGAAATGAACCTAATCTAATTAAAAATTTAAATATCTCATCAAATTTCTAACTCAATTAGAAATTAGCTGAGTTCAAACCCTGATCAAATCAGGATCAAATTTTTTTTATAATTGGATTTGATCATATCAATCCCAATCTGAGTCAAACTGAATCTAATTCAGTTAGACTTATTCCAAAGCTCTTTATTTAATCAAATTAAGTCAATTAGTAATTTAATTATTAATTAATTCTTTATAAATGGTAGAGTCTCAGTCCTAGTGGGACTCTCCCACAGAGTCCTAATCCAAGTAGGACTCTTCACCAGAGTCACAATCCAATTGGACTCTTTCAACCATCAGATCTGACAAAATCTTCTAATATGTGTGATCCTATAGATTCGATCCTAAGTCGGTAGCATAGGAATAACTTTCTATACCAAACGATATAACTATCTAGCAATGATGACCCGATGATCGGATAGGTCGAAGTATTACAAAGCAACCTTCTAGAACCTTCTGGCATATGGTTATCGTATAATTCATCCCTTTAACCCAAATGCTCAAGGTGACCGATGGTTTAACTATCAATCCTAATTAAGTCGACCTCATTATATTTCAACCTTTCAAATCCATCTCATGGATTATCCTGATCAAGATTTTGCTAAATTGAAATACACTGATGCATATCTCCTACCAATTTAGAGGGGTCAATTCCATCTTGACTCACACACCGACTTGATAAGTACTTGACTGTATCTAGTATCCTTCCATCATAAAATTAGAAACTCAGATAGTCTGATACTAAAATATAGTGAGTTGCTTATAAGTCACTGTAGTGGTCTCAGGTCGGAGGGACACTTATACCCATATCCTTCATGAGCTACTCTTGACAGCAGAATGCTCGGCACATGATCATGTTTGATGCGAATGTACTCTTACATTCCATTTGCATGCCATAACAGTATCTTCATACTCCTTGGTCAAGAAGACAACTAACTCATATGGCACACAATGCTTACACTTCATATTGTTATTGTCCTAGTAATAGCATATCGTTTGACTGCAAATATTTTTAAGGACTTAACGATAAATCTTCCTTTGTCAATTAATAATAGTTCTAAGGACTTCATTACAACACAAGAGTTCAAAGATGGTCAATTTGTAATGAAAATATCAAATAATTTTTATTAATAAAAATTTATATACAATTTATGAGATGAGCACAATCATCTAACGATTGATTTTGGGATATATTTTTTAATATTGAGGGTATTGTACCTATTGGATGTAAATGGATCTACAAAAAAAAGATAGGTACCGATGATAAGGTAGAAATCTATAAAGTTGGACTTGTGGCTAAAGGTTATAGTCAGCGCGAGGGCATTGACTATCAGAAAATCTTCTCATCTGCAGCCATACTGAAATCCATCCATACTTTGCTTGCTGTTGCAGCCTACTATGATTTTGAAATCTGACAGATGGATGTAAAAACTATTTTTCTGAATGGATATCTTGAGAAAGATATCTATATAAAGCAGCCTATGGGTTTCATGTTCGGTGATGGTGATCACAGAGTCTGCAAGCTACAAAGATCTATATATGAATTAAAGCAAGCTTCTCGAAGTTGGAACCATCATTTTGATGAGGCAATCAAATTGTTTGATTTCATCAAAAATAAAAAAAAATCTCGTGTATACAAGATGATCAGTGGGAGTGTGATCACCTTCCTCATATTGTATATGGATGATATTCTCCTCATTGAGAATAATATTCTCATGCCAACCACGGTCAAAAGATGGTTGTCCAAGAAATTCTCCATGAAAGACCTAGAGAAAGTGTCCTATATTCTCAGAATAAATATCTATAGGGATAGGTCTAAACAGATGCTTGATGTATCACAAAAGCTGTACATAGAGAAGGTGCTGAAGAGGTTCAGCATGGAAAACTCCAAAAGAGGTCTCTTATCTCTTTGGCATGGCATTAGTCTCTCCAAGATGATGTCTCTGACCATATCTAAGGAGGTGCAGCGCATGAGTAGGATTCCTTATGTCTCGGCCATAAGGAGCCTCATGTATGCCACGCTATATACTTGACCTGATATTGCCTTTACTGTGAGTGTCACGAGCAAGTATTAGTCAAATCTAGATGAGGAGTACTAGATAGCTATGAAGAACCTCCTTAAGTACTTGAGAAGGACTAAAAATTTATTTTTGATTTTTGGAGGAGACTCTGAGTTACGAGTCGAGAGGTATACTGATTTAGACTTCATGTCTACTCCTAATGATAGAAAGTCTATGTCAGGGTACGTGTTCGTTTGCAATAGTGGCACAGTTAGCTGGAAGAGTTTCAAGCAACCTATCATAGCAGATTCGACCATGGAGGCTGAGTATGTTGCTGGTTCAGATGCTGCAAAGGAAGGCTTCTGGCTCAAGAAGTTCATCACAAAACTTGAGATTATGACATCGGATGTCATATTGCTGTACTGCGACAATAATGGAGCCATAACACTTGCTAAGGAGCTGAGGTCTCATTAGAAATCGAGCACATCGAGCGGTGGTAGCACATTATATGCGACTACCTCAAAAAGAAACATATTGAGGTATGAAGAGTAGACTCCGTGGATAACGTGGCAGATCCACTGACTAAGCAGTTGAGCCAACCAAAAATAGAAGTCCACCTTGAGAAGATGAGACTTAGATTTGTGGCCAATTGGCTTTAGTCCAAATGGAAGATTGTTAGATATATGTCCTAGAAGCCAATATGGCTGACACATTATAATATCTCTAGGATATAATTTTATACTTAATACATTGATTTGATCAATAAAAGAGTAAATTTATTTTTTATTCAAGTGTGATGTATTCTTGAATTATCTATGAAATTAATTTTGATACATATTCTCAAGGTGTTGAGAATTAGAGATATGTATTTAATTCCTAAATACTTCTGATCATAAGATCATCATGAAGATGATGATAGATCTGGATAGATTTATGCATAAATCACTTCCTTTGGAATAGATGAGTCTCTAATCTACTATATAAAGACACAAGGTGATGAGTGTGGGTAGTTGTTAGAGAACTAGTACTGAGCATGACCATACGAGAGATCACTTGGATTTCTATTCGATCGTTAGTGATTATCTCGATGCTATAGTTATGTGACTGATCCTTTGACTTGAGATGGTACTGCTACTCGCAATGAGGCTGTTGAAGTTTGACTGACATATAAACATGGATCTCAATGAGCCCTTGTAATGGATGTTGACGATAATTGCACTACAAGAAAAGAGAATTTTTACGATGAATTTATTTATGACAGAATTATTTTTATCTTCCAATAAGACTATTTATGATAAAAAATTAAATTCATCATTAATAATAAAATAATATTTATGATAAATTTTTTTTTATCATAAATATATTATTTATAATGATTATTTTCATCATAAATAATAAAATATTTATTTTAATTTTAAATTTTTAAATATTAGTGATTAAAATAGTTTCATTGTAAATAATATTAGTATTTGCAATAAAAACTCATTTTTTATCATAAATATATGTTATTTATGACTAAAAATTTTTGTTATTAATATTTAAAGAAAAATAAAAAATTTAAAAATTATAGATTATTTATGATAAAATTTTTTCATCATAAATAATGTAGTATTTCTAATGAAAACTAATTTTTTATCATAAATACCTTCTTATTTATGATAAAAATTTTTCATCACTAATATTTGAAAAAATAAAAAATTTTAAAAATTCAAAAATTATAGATTATTTGTGATAAAAATATTACCTCATTCATACTTGAGTATTGGAGATAGAAATAAATTTTTCATCATAAATATAAATTATTTATGATGAAAAATTTTTATCATTAATATTTGAAAAAAATAAAAATTTTAAAAATTTAAAAATTATGGATTATTTATGATAAAAATATTACATCATAAATAATTAAGTATTTATAATAGAAAGTGAATTTCCATCACAAATACATAATGATTTAAGATGAAAATTTTTCATCACTAATAAATAAAAAATAAAAAATTTTAAAAATTCAAAAATTATAGATTATTAGTGATGAAAATTTTGCATCATAAATAGTTATGTATTTATGATGAAAAATCACTTTCCATCATAAATACTTAATTATTTATGATAAAAAAATTTTACTACTAATATTTGAAAAAAATAAAAAAATTTAAAAATTTAAAAATTATAAATTATTTATGATGAAAATATTACATCAAAAATAATTACATATTTACAATGAAAAGTGACTTTTCATCATAAATACTCATCTATTTACGATAAAATTTTTCATCACTAATATATTAAAAAAAATTAAAAAAAAATTTAAAAGTTATAGATTATTAGCGATAATTTTTTTTTCATTGTAAATAGTCAATTATTTGAGATGAAAATATTTTCATCACCAATATTTTTTAAAAAATAATAAATTTAAAAAATATAAAATTATTTATGATAATACTTTTCATCTCTAAGTTTTTTTGAATTTATCTCATTGCTCAATTTTGCATAGGTTGTTAGTTCTATAGACTGATCAGAGGTCATAAAATAAAAAGACCTTGTATCTACCCAAGAATATAGAAAAGAGATGATACTGGATCTTTATATATTAAAACATGATCCACAAAAGGTTATCCAAAGATTCTAGAATGTATACCAAACTAGTCCTTCTAAACTTGTTTAAATAAAAACTCTTCTAAACTTTTTAGTAATTGTATAAGTCATTTGCATGATGATGTAATACAAGTCATGCATAATAGGTGAAATGTTCATAAAGTTTAAAATTTAAATATTGATTGATCATGTCCAAATAGCAAGATATCTTTTATGATAAATCATATTAATTTATCTAAATTACTCTAATAAAGAAAGATAAAATAGAGCATAATTAATATCATACAAAATAGTAATATTTATCATAATTTTTTATAATAAATTAGTATTTTTTAAAATATTTAGTTACTCCTAAATTATTCTAAGTTTAATTAGAAGGCATGAAAGGTAATTTTGAGCATTTGATTATCTCAAAGGATCAAAGCCAGTTCCCAACTCGAGGATCCAGATTCAAAAATACTTAGAATGACTTGGATTGATAAGAACTAAAATGAGTTCTACTCAAGTAATCAAATACTCTTAACTCAAACTACAGTTGATGCTACTAAAGCATACTTTTTATAGTATTAAATGAAATAAGTTTCAGTAACAAAAAAAATGAAACTAATAGAATATGACTGTATAGCCTGTATATTAAATATGAATAACTTATTTGTTAGACTCATATTTTGACTCTTTTTGGTATTAAATCCAAATTTTTTAGATGTGTCCATGATATAAAATATTTGTCTCTATGTTCCTTTAGCTCAACATAGTATAAACTAGAATTTTTTGGGATGACATCGCACATGAGATGCAAGGGTACTTTGGATGGCTATGATCTTCTCATCTAGTTTTTTTTCTTTTTCAAAAGAAAAAACAACTTATAACCACACTTATAATTTTAGACATGCACACATATTATCTATATGCAATGCCTATTTATTAAGGATGGGAGTTGACATAATAGGGTGGATATGTGTTGCATAACTTAATGAAAAAAGGCTTGAAGCTTAGATTTAATATAAAAATAAATATGTAAAAATAAATTAATATCTTTTCTAGTTTATTCTTGCTTGAGGAAGAGTGAAAATTATACCTCATAAAATCACATATCTTTTTCAAATTACAAAAACAATATCCTCCGTGCATATGCCCAACTATAATAAATATTATTTATCATTACCATTTATTTTAAAAAGTTTCAAGAATAGAGATTGGAGAAAATTTGGTTGAGATCTAATATTTTTATTAACTAATTTTGAGCCCCTCAATTGTGTGTGGGTTCTAGGTCATATAATAGATTATTTTTTAAATATATATATATATAAATAGTAAAATAATATCCATCCAAATTTTTTTCATAAAAAATAATTAGCGATGAAAATTATTTTTCATTGCTAATAAGATAATTAATGATGAAATATTTTATTTTTATCATCAATTTTTTAGAAAATTAGGATAATTTTTTTCTCAAAAATTATTAACGATGAAAATCTTTTTTCGTTGCTAATAACCTAATTAACAAAGAAATATTTTTCATCACAAATAATTTTTGTTGGTGAAAAAACTTTTTTAAAGGGAAAATAGGGAATTTTTTTTTGGCGAGAATTAGTAGCGATGAAAAATATTTTTGTTGCTAATAATATTATTAATGATGAATCTCTTTTTCATCGTAAATAATTATTTTTGATGAAAAATTTTTTTTATCGAAGAATTTTTTTCTGAATTATTAACAACAAAAATTTAGTTTTCGTATTTAATACATTATTAGCGATGAAAATTTTCATCGCTAATAGTTCACGTCACATCCACGTCTCTTCGTGCGAAACCCTTCTTCTCCCACACTCTCATTTTGTGTGAAACCCATTTCCCCCCTCCATATCTCTGCTTTCCTGATCTCTCTCCCTCTCCCCTCCATCACTTCCTACCAGCAAGCAGTGCTCCATCGCCGTCGTCCGCGTTCGCACCACCCACCGTCCGCTTTCAGTCGGAGGTAAGGATTTCAGCTATCCTTTTTTTTTGGGGGGTTCATCAGTTCATCGGGGGGCCAGAGAGGGGTTGGCCGGGGGCGACGGAGATGAGGCCGGTGACGACTGAGATGGGGCCGATGGGGAGGGGGTCTGGGGTCGGAGATGGGGGGATGGGGTAGGGGGCAGGATGTGGCTGGTGGGGGATGGGCTGGGGAGGGGGCGGCCTGCAGCCCCATCTCCATCGTTGGGGAGGGTGTCAGCCAACAGAGATGGGACCAGGGAGGGGGCGGCCGGCGGTCGGGGAAGATGGGGCTGGGGAGGGGGCGGCAATGGGGAGGGGGGTGGAGGTGGGGAGGGAGGAAGGGAAAAGAGAAAGGAGGGGGGAAAAAGAAAAAAAGAAAAGAAAAAAGAGAAAGAAAAGAAAGAAAAAAAAGGAGAAAAAAGAAAAAAAAAGAAAAAAGAGAAGATAGGGTCGGAGAGGGGGCAGTGACGGAGATGGGGTCAGGGAGGGTGTCGACAGGCGAAGGCAAGGCTGGGGAGGGGGAGGCCGGCGGTCGGGGGAGACGGAGCTGGGGAGGGTGTCTGCTAGTGGAGATGGAGCCGGGGATAGGACCACTGGCGGCTAGGAGAGATGGGGCCGGGGAGGGTGTTGGCTGATGGAGATGGGGTTGGGGAGGGGGTAGCCGGTGGCCAGGAGAGATGGGGCTGGGGAGGGTGTCAGCCGATGGATATGGGGGGGTCGAAGAGGGGGCGGTCGGCTGTCGGGGTAGATGAGGCTGGGGAGGGTGTCTGCCGGTGGAGATGGGGTCGGGGACGTGGTCATTGGCAACTAGGGGTGATGGGGTCAGGGAGGGTGTCGGTCGGTGGAGACGGGGCCAGGGAGGGGACAGATGGTGGTCGGGAGAGATGGGGTCGAGGAGGGTGTCGGTCGGTGGAGACGGTGCCGGGAAGGAGCCGACCGACTGTCGGGGGAGACGGGGTCGGGGAGAAAATTATTTGATTAATAAAATGATTTAATTATTTGATTAACTATATTTGTTGCATAATTTTTTTAATATTACTGCTAAAATTATTTAATTATTTGATTAATTATTTTTTATTCCACTAACACAATGCACATTGCTGTTACTTATTATAATTTAATTATTTTATGTGTTGCTTTGTATGCTTTTATTTATTATAATTAAATATAAAAAATATTTTTATTTTAGAGAAAACTCTATTAAATTTTTTGATGAAAAAATTTCAATACAGAGTTACTCTTTTTTAATAAATTAAAAATCCATCTTCGAATGTATGTTCAAAGATGGTAGTTAAATTGCATTGAGCCACAGATTTTCGTTCAAGAGTCGATCTTCATCGAGATCAACTCTTGGATATCTCATATTTGAGCTTTTTGGAAAAGTAATAATCTTATTATTGTTAATAGTTGATATTTTATTTCATTATGTGGTATTCAGTAGTTATCTGTCCACTATTCTCCATGTATATGGTGGATAATGTGCGTAGGCACCATATTCACATCATATACTTGGAGAACCATGGGGACATGCTATCAAAATTTTTACAATAATGAGATAAAATATTCACTAATAACAATAATAAGATTATTACTTTTTTAAAAGGGATAGGGCTACATCTGTTAGTAATGATTTTAAATGAATAGGGTCATGCATTTTTGCTTCATGAAATTGGTGGAAGGAGATTTTCTATGTTACTGTTCAGTCTGTATTTTTTAATATGTGTTGTTTTGTATAAAATGATCTATGTCTAGATTTGGATCAAAATTTTGGCTGGAATTCGGATCACAATTCAATCCAAAATTCAGATCGGATCCAGTTCGGATGAATACCACTGAATCTCTTTTTGTTGTTAATGATTCTTTGTTTGTTGTTAAATGGATATCAATAAAAGTTGGATAAATGCTAGAAGTATTTATTTGTTTGAATATTGAAAAGAAGTTCGAGATTTTATTGAGTTTGCACAGTACAAGGCTGACAGTGCTAGTCAGATAAAGTGTCCATGCAAGAGATGTGTCAATATGGCCTATCATCACATAACACTTGTTAAAGAGCATCTGCTACATTATAGTATGGATAAGAAGTATACTTGTTGGATATGGCATGGGGAGGGTAATTTGAATGAAGTGGTGAGCGATGATGACGATACTGAAGATGATAGTGATGCTGCTGGACCTGTCGAATATAGTGGTATAGGAGAACTATTAGATGATTTACATCAGAGTGCTTGTTCAAATATACGCATAAGTACTATTGCATCTGAAAGTAATTCTAATCATGAACACAATATCCGACTAGAGGTAGAAGGGACTTCTGAATAGTTTGCAAAGCTTGTAAGGGATGCACAAGAGCCACTCTATCCAAATAATAAAAAGTTCTCTAAGTTAGAATTTTTGATAAAATTATTTCATATTAAAACTGTGAACCGATGGAGTTAGAAGTCATTTGATCAAAATTTAACATTGATTAAAATAGCTCTTTCTAATGGAGAGACGATCAGTTCATAAATGATGATGAGATAGAAGACGACACATATATTGATTATTGTGATTCGGAGGAGGATCTACACATTGAGGAAGATACGAATATTGATGAGTAAATCTATATTTTTTGTTCAATCTTCTCTTGCAATAATGGTATGTGATATAATTCTGTTCATTAGAATATAATTTATTTTTTATTATTATTATTTAATATTATATTTATTTATATAACAAAAATTACAGATATTGCACCAGGAGATAGATGACGACGTTCGCATTCACAGTCTACCCCGGAGGCTGAGGTGCCTTCACCGATCTCCACTGCCGCACCGGTTCCATTATCAGAGAGTCCTGCATTGGCATGTCCCAATGAGGTGGGTTCGAGTGAGATGGATCTGAGTGGTATTATTATACTTTTTATATAATAAAATTTAATTTTTTTATTTGGATAACTATCATACTAATGATTTATTTATTGTTGTTTCAGGTCAGTCTTCATCAATAGTGAGACGAGGGCGAGGTCCATCAAAGAACCTCACTCTAGAGCATTGGAGATGCGACACCTGGGACAGCATCTCCATATCGAGATACCATCCGACTACACTAGGCCCATTAGGGGATGGTGTGAGTCATGGCAGACTGAGCTGGGCATCATATGCCGCAACTATGCCCCCATGATGCTTTTCGATTGGCGTCATATTCTACCAGCTCAGAGAGAGATTTTCTATACCCACTTACAGGTAAAATAAATTATATTATGAATATTTAATTTATATGATATTCTTCTAATATTTATTTTTGGAAGGGTGTATTCGATATTATTAATTTTAAGGAGGATCGTGTGCAGTGAGCCATGGACACTCATTTATTTATGCATTTCAAGGATTATCACCATCACATGCATCAATATTGGTACCATATGGTGTAGGATCATGGGGAGCAGGCAGTACAGCAGCAGCCCTATGACAACATCACTATGGATGATTGGACTGTCATATGCTGGCATTATGAGGATCCGGCATATCAGATTACACATCCAAACTTCTTCTTTTTTTAGATTTTAATGATTGAATCATTTATTCTTTAATTAAATATGTTATGTACTATTTTGATTGGTAACTGAAAAGAGAAGATGTGCCTAGAACATCATGAATCAGGTGAGACTGATCGTACCATATTATGGGGGTTTGAGGTCATTCTCTCATCACATAGGGTACATGATAAGTAATTTTTAATTTTTAATTAGCATATAATTTTTTAGTTATTTAAAAAAAAATAATTAATTATTCTCAAATTACAGAGATATGCAGAGAGTGGCAAGCTTTCTGGTAGGATCGATATCTACCAGTGGACCCACCAGCGACAGTCAAGGGAGTGGACGATGGGGAGTCAGGAGCTCTTTGTAAGTTTTTTCAATTATTTTTTCATTCACAGTCTAATTTTTATTATAAAATTAAAATAGCTATGACTTTAATTTTCAGGATCGTATGACAGACATGAGATCCCAGCCTACCACTGAAGGCTCGACCGCACCCACAAATGATGAGATCTGTGATTAGGTGCTTGATATGATACTTTATTATGTTAGGAGTTTAGGGTATGGGATCACTGCTCCCTCATCCTCATGCTCATCTAGGACTGACATCCATTCAGCTTGCGAGGCTTGACTGACGGAGGTACAGAGACAAGCTATCAAGGATCGATAGCGGGCTGAGCAGCGAGCTCATGAGCTGGCTGCATGCATCGACGAGTATCAGTAGCTCCAGATCCAGATGATGGAGCGGATGACGTAGATGGAATAGACAATATAGCTGATGAGGCAGTAGCAAGCCGGTCCGAGCTCTTTCGAGCACTCTCCTTTTTCAGCTCATTCTCCAGATACCGACACTTGACGATTTCTTCATGTAGTTTTTTATTTTTATTTCAAATTTTTTATAATTTTAATTTAATATAATAAAATAATAAAATTTATTAATAGATTTATTATGTAAACTTTTTATTTTTATTTTTTATTTTTTATTTATAAAAAATATTATAAATATAAATTAAAAATATATATTCATAAATTATTTTTAAAAAAATATGTTTAAATTATTAGCGATAAAATTATTTTTGATAAAATATTGATCACCAAAAATATTTTAGTATGATAAAAAATTGATCGTAAATATTTTTTTTAATAAATTTAAAATTATTAAAATTTTATATAAAATTAATAGTGATGAAAATTTTTTTATCATAAATAATTATTAGTGATGGATATTTTCATCAAAAATTATTGTATTTATGATGTAAATTTTATGTCACTAATATTATTTAAATTTAATTTTCAAAAAATTTATTATCAAATTAATAGCAATGAAAAATTTTTATTACAAAAAAGTTATTTGTGGTGTAAATTTTTCATCGCTAAAAATTTTTAAAAATTTCATTTCAAAAAAATTTTAATTAAATTAATAATGATGAAAATATTTTTATCATTATTAATTTTTTATTTATTAGTAATACTATAATACATCATAAATATTTTTTATGATTAAAATTTTTCAATAAAAAATATTTTTAAAAAAATAAAATTTTTTAATGATAAAAATTATTCATCGTAAATAATTATTATTAGCAATGAAATATTTTTTTACCATAAAATATTATCAATGATATGATTATTTATGATGAAATATTAGCGATAAAAATTTTATCACTAATAACTATTAGCGATGAAAATAGATTATTAGCAATAAAAATTTTTCATCGCTAATAACCTATTTTGTTGTAGTGTTAGTCCACTGTAGGGATAGAGTACGCATCAAGATAGGATCTATCGACTTTGATAGAGAGGAGTAGTCCTATGAGATTTAAAAGGCTAAATCCAAGAGTCTGTGGCCACAGCAGTGCGATTGATGGAAAAGAGTTTTCATAGAAGTCATAACTGGACTTGAGCTAATCGAATCTATCATATGACTGATGTTGAGATTTGATGATTTATTCGTGACCTGCCATCTAGTCGAAACTCATGATAGAGGGACTGAATCACACTTTAACTACACCTAGAGGTTCATTTCAGTTCTACTGGGTTGCCACTACATACTGCTAGATATCACTGGTAGATTGTGAGAGCTCACTAGGATTATTCTGGATCAACAATCCTTGCTGAGTTAGAGTGGAATTATTCCGACCTATTGAAAAGAGTTTCAATGATACTATGATAGAGATTATTGTATATCACACTATCAGATAGAATTGAACCTATGGGGTCACACATCAAAGAGATTAGGCCTGAAATAAGTAATTGAGTTTATGAAGTATTAATTGGGTTTAGAGAAACCCATTGGATTCATGATAACCTTGCTAGCAGATGGTTGGACCTAATTTCCCTTTACATTGGGATTACTTATTTGATAAGATAATTCTAACTTAATTACCTACTAATTATTGAAAAATATATCCCAAAAGTCAATCGTCAACCTGTTCATGGTTGAGCAACTTTATATTGTAATTGATTTGTTAATAAATAAAATATATTTTTGATATTTTTATCATAAGTTTTCATCTTCTAATGAACTCCATTATTGTGATAAAGTCCTTAGGACTATTTAGGTTCGATAAAGAGAGGATTTATCGATTAGTCCTTAAAACTGTTCATGAAACTAATAGAATATGACTGTATAGCCTGTATATTAAATATGAATAACTTATTTATTTGACTCATATTTTGACTCTTTTTGGTATTAAATCCAAATTTTTTAGATGTGTCCATGATATAAAATATTTGTCTCTATGTTCCTTTAGCTCAACATTGTATAAACTAGAATTTTTTGGGATGACATCGCACATGAGATGCAAGGGTACTTTGGATGGCTATGATCTTCTCATCTAGTTTTTTTTCTTTTTCAAAAGAAAAAACAACTTATAACCACACTTATAATTTTAGACATGCACACATATTATCTATATGCAATGCCTATTTATTAAGGATGGGAGTTGACATAATAGGGTGGATATGTGTTGCATAACTTAATGAAAAAAGGCTTGAAGCTTAGATTTAATATAAAAATAAATATGTAAAACTAAATTAATATCTTTTCTAGTTTATTCTTGCTTGAGGAAGAGTGAAAATTATACCTCATAAAATCACATATCTTTTTCAAATTACAAAAACAATATCCTCCGTGCATATGCCCAACTATAATAAATATTATTTATCATTACCATTTATTTTAAAAAGTTTCAAGAATAGAGATTGGAGAAAATTTGGTTGAGATCTAATATTTTTATTAACTAATTTTGAGCCCCTGCATTGTGTGTGGGTTCTAGGTCATATAATAGATTATTTTTTAAATATATATATATAAATAGTAAAATAATATCCATCCAAATTTTTTTCATAAAAAATAATTAGCGATGAAAATTATTTTTCATTGCTAATAAGATAATTAATGATGAAATATTTTATTTTTATCATCATTTTTTTAGAAAATTAGGATAATTTTTTTTCTCAAAAATTATTAACGATGAAAATCTTTTTTCGTTGCTAATAACCTAATTAACAAAGAAATATTTTTCATCACAAATAATTTTTGTTGGTGAAAAAACTTTTTTAAAGGGAAAATAGGGAATTTTTTTTTGGCGAGAATTAGTAGCGATGAAAAATATTTTTGTTGCTAATAATATTATTAATGATGAATCTCTTTTTCATCATAAATAATTATTTTTGATGAAAAATTTTTTTTATCGAAGAATTTTTTTCTGAATTATTAACAACAAAAATTTAGTTTTCGTATTTAATACATTATTAGCGATGAAAATTTTCATCGCTAATAGTTCACGTCACATCCACGTCTCTTCGTGCGAAACCCTTCTTCTCCCACACTCTCATTTTGTGTGAAACCCATTTCCCCCCTCCCTATCTCTGCTTTCCTGATCTCTCTCCCTCTCCCCTCCATCACTTCCTGCCAGCAAGCAGTGCTCCATCGCCGTCGTCCGCGTTCGCACCACCCACCGTCCACTGTCAGTCGGAGGTAAGGATTTCAGCTATCCTTTTTTTTTGGGGGGTTCATCAGTTCACCGGGGGGCCAGAGAGGGGATGGTCGGGGGCGACGGAGACGAGGTCGGTGACGACTGAGATGGGGCCGACGGGGAGGGGGTCTGGGGTCGGAGATGGGGGGATGGGGTAGGGGGCAGGATGTGGCCGGTGGGGGATGGGCTGGGGAGGGGGCGGCCTGCAGCCCCATCTCCATCGTTGGGGAGGGTGTCAGCCAACAGAGATGGGACCAGGGAGGGGGCGGCCGGCGGTCGGGGAAGATGGGGCTGGGGAGGGGGCGGCAATGGGGAGGGGGGTGGAGGTGGGGAGGGAGGAAGGGAAAAGAGAAAGGAGGGGGGAAAAAGAAAAAAAGAAAAGAAAAAAGAGAAAGAAAAGAAAGAAAAAAAAGGAGAAAAAAGAAAAAAAAAGAAAAAAGAGAAGATAGGGTCGGAGAGGGGGCAGTGACGGAGACGGGGTCAGGGAGGGTGTCGACAGGCGAAGGCAAGGCTGGGGAGGGGGAGGCCGGCGGTCGGGGGAGACGGAGCTGGGGAGGGTGTCTGCTAGTGGAGATGGAGCCGGGGATAGGACCACTGGCGGCTAGGAGAGATGGGGCCGGGGAGGGTGTTGGCTGATGGAGATGGGGTCGGGGAGGGGGTAGCCGGTGGTCAGGAGAGATGGGGCTGGGGAGGGTGTCGGCCGATGGATATGGGGGGGTCGAAGAGGGGGCGATAGGCTGTCGGGGTAGACGAGGCTGGGGAGGGTGTCTGCCGGTGGAGATGGGGTCGGGGACGTGGTCATTGGCAACTAGGGGTGATGGGGTCAGGGAGGGTGTCGGTCGGTGGAGACGGGGCCAGGGAGGGGACAGATGGTGGTCGGGAGAGATGGGGTCGAGGAGGGTGTCGGTCGGTGGAGACGGTGCCGGGGAGGAGCCGACCGACGGTCGGGGGAGACGGGGTCGGGGAGAAAATTATTTGATTAATAAAATGATTTAATTATTTGATTAACTATATTTGTTGCATAATTTTTTTAATATTACTGCTAAAATTATTTAATTATTTGATTAATTATTTTTTATTCCACTAACACAATGCACATTGCTGTTACTTATTATAATTTAATTATTTTATGTGTTGCTTTGTATGCTTTTATTTATTATAATTAAATATAAAAAATATTTTTATTTTAGAGAAAACTCTATTAAAATTTTTGATGAAAAAATTTCAATACAGAGTTACTCTTTTTTAATAAATTAAAAATCCATCTTCGAATGTATGTTCAAAGATGGTAGTTAAATTGCATTGAGCCACAGATTTTCGTTCAAGAGTCGATCTTCATCGAGATCAACTCTTGGATATCTCATATTTGGGCTTTTTGGAAAAGTAATAATCTTATTATTGTTAATAGTTGATATTTTATTTCATTATGTGGTATTCAGTAGTTATCTGTCCACTATTCTCCATGTATATGGTGGATAATGTGCGTAGGCACCATATTCACATCATATACTTGGAGAACCATGGGGACATGCTATCAAAATTTTTACAATAATGAGATAAAATATTCACTAATAACAATAATAAGATTATTACTTTTTTAAAAGGGATAGAGCTACATCTGTTAGTAATGATTTTAAATGAATAGGGTCATGCATTTTTGCTTCATGAAATTGGTGGAAGGAGATTTTCTATGTTACTGTTCAGTCTGTATTTTTTAATATGTGTTGTTTTGTATAAAATGATCTGTGTCTAGATTTGGATCAAAATTTTGGCTGGAATTCGGATCACAATTCAATCCAAAATTCAGATCGGATCCAGTTCGGATGAATACCACTGAATCTTTTTTTGTTGTTAATGATTCTTTGTTTGTTGTTAAATGGATATCAATAAAAGTTGGATAAATGCTAGAAGTATTTATTTGTTTGAATATTGAAAAGAAGTTCGAGATTTTATTGAGTTTGCACAGGACAAGGCTGACAGTGCTAGTCAGATAAAGTGTCCATGCAAGAGATGTGTCAATATGGCCTATCATCACATAACACTTGTTAAAGAGCATCTGCTACATTATAGTATGGATAAGAAGTATACTTGTTGGATATGGTATGGGGAGGGTAATTTGAATGAAGTGGTGAGCGATGATGACGATACTGAAGATGATAGTGATGCTGCTGGACCTGTCGAATATAGTGGTATAGGAGAACTATTAGATGATTTACATCAGAGTGCTTGTTCAAATATACGCATAAGTACTATTGCATCTGAAAGTAATTCTAATCATGAACACAATATCCGACTAGAGGTAGAAGGGACTTCTGAATAGTTTGCAAAGCTTGTAAGGGATGCACGAGAGCCACTCTATCCAAATAATAAAAAGTTCTCTAAGTTAGAATTTTTGATAAAATTATTTCATATTAAAACTGTGAACCGATGGAGTTAGAAGTCATTTGATCAAAATTTAACATTGATTAAAACAGCTCTTTCTGATGGAGAGACGATCAGTTCATAAATGATGATGAGATAGAAGACGACACATATATTGATTATTGTGATTCGGAGGAGGATCTACACATTGAGGAAGATACGAATATTGATGAGTAAATCTATATTTTTTGTTCAATCTTCTCTTGCAATAATGGTATGTGATATAATTCTGTTCATTAGAATATAATTTATTTTTTATTATTATTATTTAATATTATATTTATTTATATAACAAAAATTACAGATATTGCACCAGGAGACAGATGACGACATTCGCATTCACAGTCTACCCCGGAGGCTGAGGTGCCTTCACCGATCTCCATTGCCGCACCGGTTCCATTATCAGAGAGTCCTGCACTGGCATGTCCCAATGAGGTGGGTTCGAGTGAGATGGATCCGAGTGGTATTATTATACTTTTTATATAATAAATTTTAATTTTTTTATTTGGATAACTATCATACTAATGATTTATTTATTGTTGTTTCAGGTCAGTCTTCATCAATAGTGAGACGAGGGCGAGGTCCATCGAAGAACCTCACTCTAGAGTATTGGAGATGCGACACCTGGGACAGCATCTCCATATCGAGATACCATCCGACTACACTAGGCCCATTAGGGGATGGTGTGAGTCATGGCAGACTGAGCTGGGCATCATATGCCGCAACTATGCCCCCATGATGCTTTTCGATTAGCGTCATATTCTACCAGCTCAGAGAGAGATTTTCTATACCCACTTACAGGTAAAATAAATTATATTATGAATATTTAATTTATATGATATTCTTCTAATATTTATTATTGGCAGGGTGTATTCGATATTATTAATTTTGAGGAGGATCGTGTGCGGTGAGCCATGGACACTCATTTATTTATGCATTTCAAGGATTATCACCATCACATGCATCAATATTGGTACCATATGGTGTAGGATCATGGGGAGCAGGCAGTACAGCAGCAGCCCTATGACAACATCACTATGGATGATTGGACTGTCATATGCTGGCATTATGAGGATCCGGCATATCAGATTACACATCCAAACTTCTTCCTTTTTTAGATTTTAATGATTGAATCATTTATTCTTTAATTAAATATGTTATGTACTATTTTGATTGGTAACTGAAAAGAGAAGATGTGCCTAGAACATCATGAATCAGGCGAGACTGATCGTACCATATTATGGGGGTTTGAGGTCATTCTCTCGTCACATAGGGTACATGATAAGTAATTTTTAATTTTTAATTAGCATATAATTTTTTAGTTATTTAAAAAAAATTAATTAATTATTCTCAAATTACAGAGATATGCTGAGAGTGGCAAGCTTTCTGGTAGGATCGATATCTACCAGTGGACCCACCAGCGACAGTCAAGGGAGTGGACGACGGGGAGTCAGGAGCTCTTTGTAAGTTTTTTCAATTATTTTTTCATTCACAGTCTAATTTTTATTATAAAATTAAAATAGCTATGACTTTAATTTTCAAGATCGTATGACAGACATGAGATCCCAGCCTACCACTGAAGGCTCGACCGCACCCACAAATGATGAGATCTGTGATTAGGTGCTTGATACGATACTTTATTATGTTAGGAGTTTAGGGTATGGGATCACTGCTCCCTCATCCTCATGCTCATCTAGGACTGACATCCATTTAGCTTGCGAGGCTTGACTGACGGAGGTGCAGAGACAAGCTATCGAGGATCGATAGCGGGCTGAGCAGCGAGCTCATGAGCTGGCTGCATGCATCGACGAGTATCAGTAGCTCTAGATCCAGATGATGGAGCGGATGACATAGATGGAATAGACAATATAGCTGATGAGGCAGTAGCAAGCCGGTCCGAGCTCTTTCGAGCACTCTCCTTTTTCAGCTCATTCTCCAGATACCGACACTTGACGATTTCTTCATGTAGTTTTTTATTTTTAATTCAAATTTTTTATAATTTTAATTTAATATAATAAAATAATAAAATTTATTAATAGATTTATTATGTAAACTTTTTATTTTTATTTTTTATTTTTTATTTATAAAAAATATTATAAATATAAATTAAAAATATATATTCATAAATTATTTTTAAAAAATATGTTTAAATTATTAGTGATAAAATTATTTTTGATAAAATATTGATCACCAAAAATATTTTAGTATGATGAAAAATTGATCGTAAATAATTTTTTTAATAAATTTAAAATTATTAAAATTTTATATAAAATTAATAGTGATGAAAATTTTTTATCATAAATAATTATTAGTGATGGATATTTTCATCAAAAATTATTGTATTTATGATGTAAATTTTATGTCACTAATATTATTTAAATTTAATTTTCAAAAAATTTATTATCAAATTAATAGCAATGAAAAATTTTTATTACAAAAAAGTTATTTGTGGTGTAAATTTTTCATCGCTAAAAATTTTTAAAAATTTCATTTCAAAAAAATTTTAATTAAATTAATAATGATGAAAATATTTTCATCATTATTAATTTTTTATTTATTAGTAATATTATAATACATCATAAATATTTTTTATGATTAAAATTTTTCAATAAAAAATATTTTTAAAAAAATAAAATTTTTTAATGATAAAAATTATTCATCGTAAATAATTATTATTAGTGACGAAATATTTTTTTTACCATAAAATATTATCAATGATATGATTATTTATGATGAAATATTAGCGATAAAAATTTTATCACTAATAACTATTAGCGACGAAAATAGATTATTAGCAATGAAAATTTTTCATCGCTAATAACCTATTTTGTTGTAGTGTTAGTCCACTGTAGGGATAGAGTACGCATCAAGATAGGATCTATCGACTTTGATAGAGAGGAGTAGTCCTATGAGATTTAAAAGGCTAAATCCAAGAGTCTGTGGCCACAGCAGTGCGATTGATGGAAAAGAGTTTTCATAGAAGTCATAACTGGACTTGAGCTAATCGAATCTATCATATGACTGATGTTGAGATTTGATGATTTATTCGTGACCTGCCATCTAGTCGGAACTCATAATAGAGGGACTGAATCACACTTTAACTACACCTAGAGGTTCATTTCAGTTCTACTGGGTTGCCACTACATACTGCTAGGTATCATTGGTAGATTGTGAGAGCTCACTAGGATTATTTTGGATCGACAATCCTTGCTGAGTTAGAGTAAAATTATTCCGACCTATTGAAAAGAGTTTCAATGATACTATGATAGAGATTATTGTATATCACACTATCAGATAGAATTGAACCTATGGGGTCACACATCAAAGAGATTAGGCCTGAAATAAGTAATTGAGTTTATGAAGTATTAATTGGGTTTAGAGAAACCCATTGGATTCATGATAACCTTGCTAGCAGATGGTTGGACCTAATTTCTCTTTACATTAGGATTACTTATTTGATAAGATAATTCTAACTTAATTACCTACTAATTATTGAAAAATATATCCCAAAAGCCAATCGTCAACCTGTTCATGATTGAGCAACTTTATATTGTAATTGATTTGTTAATAAATAAAATATATTTTTGATATTTTTATCATAAGTTTTTATCTTCTAATGAACTCCATTATTGTGATAAAGTCCTTAGGACTATTTAGGTTCGATAAAGAGAGGATTTATCGATTAGTCCTTAAAACTGTTCATGACCAAGTGATAGGCTGTTAATAAGGATGACAGCTTCTATCGAGCATAGATTGCTGTAGGCCATATGGATTAGTTGTCCTCTTAACTAAGTGTTGGGAAATGTGTCCCAAAAAGCCAATCGTCAAGCTGTTGACGGTTGAGCAACCAAGTATTGTAATTGATTTGTTAATAAATAAAATATATTTGGCATCTTCATCATAAGCTTTCATCTTCTAATGAACTCCGTTGTTATGATGAAGTCCTTAGGACTATTTAAGTTCGATAAAGAGAGGATTTATCGATTAGTCCTTAAAACTATTCATGACCAAATGATAAGCTATTAATAAGGATGACAGCTTCTATCGAGCATAGGTCGCTGTAGGCCATATGGGTTGGTTGTCCTCTTAACCAAGGAGTATGGAGACACTGGTATGGCATACAGGTGAGATGTAAGGGTACATCATCATTGAACGTGACCAACTCCAGAGTATTCTGCTGTCGAGAATGTCTCTGATGGGATATAGGTATAAGTGTCCCTTAGACTTGAGATCACCTCAGTGACTTGCAAGCAACTCACTGTGCTTTGGTACTGGACTAACTGAATTTCTAATTCATGGATGGAAGGCTTCTGGGCACAGTCAAGTACTTGCGAAGTCAGAGTGTGATCGAGATGGGATTGACAACTCCAAGAGTTGGAGAAGAATGAGTCGCTGTATTTCAATTTAGCAAAACCTTGGCCAGGGTAATCCATTAGATGGATTTGATATTTTGAAATACAATATGGACAACCTGATCAGAGTTGACAGTTGAACTTTGGGGTGTCCTATGATCATTTTGGTCAAGGGGATGAATTATATGAAAACTATATCTGCATGGGTTCTAAGGATGTTGTTCTATACATTCGACCTATCCGATCGTCGGGTACCATTGCTAGATGGTCACTTCGATTGGTATAAAAATTTATTTCTATGCTACCGACTTAGGTTCGGACCTATGAGGTCACACACATTAGAGTTCATGATTTGATCAGATGGTTGATCAACGATTAAGAATCGTTCTAGGGTTAAATGATCAATACGATTGACATTTAACCCAGTGCAAGTGTTGCAGGAGGATCGATTAGCAATTCGATTGCTAATTGGCTTAATTTGATTAAGCCAATAGGATAAGATTAAGTCTAATTAAATATGATTTAATTAGATTTATTTTGGGCTTGATTGGATCAAGTCCAATTGGTTTATTGGATAAGCCAAGTGCAAAGAAAAACTAGTCCTAGTTCAACTAGGACTTGGGTCAATCTAATTTTTAATTTGATTAAAAATTAAATCAGATTTAAATCTAATTTAATCTGATTAAATTAGGTTCTTAATTGGGTTAAGATCTATTTTAATTAGGTTGATCTAATTTTGATTTGATTTAGTTTGGAAAATCAAATTAAAACAAGTCATAAGATAGAATCCTAGTAAGACTAGGATTCCACCTTGCGCCACATAAGCCTTCCCCACGCCCTCTCTCTTATTCAATGTCAATCTCTACTTATTTTGTGCGACAAAAGCCCTCTCCCAGGTCTCTCCCACATTCACAAAATATTTTCTCTCTTCTTTCTTACATGGAAGGTGATTTAGATCAAATCAAAAAGGAATAAGTTTGGATTTCGAATTCTATGAGATAGAGTTTTAGAAATCCAAAACTCTTTTAATTTTGCACTGAATTTATCCAAATCTTTTTTGAAATTTTTGTAGCTTTTAGGGTACATATTGTGCACCCTTTGCTGGTGATCCATGCATGAAAATATGGAGGAGGTGCTCAAGAGTTGGGCGCCCCTTAACTTGCCATGTTTGGATAAGCCTTGACTAGGTATTTGACCTAGACAAGGACTCTATCATATCTCTCGGTATAAAATGAGTTTCTTCATAAAATTTTAGAAGATAATGGAGATTTGAGAGACCTTTGTGCCAACCAAAAATCAGAGAGAAAGACCTTTGGGTCATGGAGATATAAAAGATGCAAGTTAGGGTGTCTAGAGAGAAAAACGTGAAGAAGAAGAGGGTCTTCTTCTAGAGTTTTTTGTTTTCATATCTTTCCTCCCTCCATCTTGAGTTTCCTGAGAGTGTCTCAGATCTGAAACTCCTCCTTCTAATTTTCATCTTTAGAAGAGTCCAAATCAAGAAGAAGGAGGCACCTGATCAACCATCAAAGAAGGATCAGCGCAGTACTAGCATACTGTGATGATTTCCTGAAGCAGGACTTCTGATCGAGATTCGTGGACTCGTGTGGATGACTCCTAGAGGTCGGATGCGTGTGTAGCTTACAACATCATCCTTAAGCCCGGATCAGCGAGGTTAGAGCATCTTTCTTGCAAGGTAATAGATCTGATCTATTGTTTAATACATACATTAGATGTGGTATAGAAACATGTTGATATGATCAACATGTAGTTCATGCTATATTTATATATTTTAATTTTTGATTTAATGCTATGTAATAATCATGTAATAGGATCTTAGATCTAGGAATTCTCTAATTTTAGAAAATAAATTTTGATTTATTTTAGTTTTTCGCTGTATGATCTTGAAAAAGTTTCAATATCTAACCCTGAAACCCTAGATCTGGTTCCTACAATTGGTATCAGAGCCCAGGTTCTTTATTACATGATTATTTATACATGCTTAGATTATTTTTTAGATTAGATCTAATTTATAATCTGATTATTAAATCTAAAATTAAAATTTTAGATCAATCACAAACTGTAAGGTTGTCCTGCTGTAAGGTTTACCCCTTATAGTGCAAAGGTTGTCCTAGTTTGTGTAGATATATCTTTAATCATAAATTTGTTAGATATGATCTAGATTAAATTTATGATTTACTAGATTTAAAAGATGTTTAAATCTGAAATAAAATCTCTTTGTTAATAATTTTTGTGCAAAGAAATTGTTTAAAGTTGAAATTGTTTCAATTACATGAACCTGTTTAGATTAGATCTAAAGTAGTTTCATGTTTAATTCACTTGTATCTTGATTATGAATCAAACATGCAATATGGTTGGTAGAATCATATTGTAAAATTATTTTATAAATATGAAAATTATTTTTTAAAAAGCTGACCCCAACCCTCAGCCCAAAACTTAATTAAGAATTAAGAAGTTGTTTGATTAGGTTCTAGGATTGTGAATTGAAGAACCTAAGACACAAATCATAACATATTGGGTTAATGGGTTAGTGAGAATTAGGTCCATTAATTGGGTTAGACCTATGGTTAGATTAAAGATGGACTTAATTAGAGAATTGACTAAATCTAATCAATTGTTGTCTTAGATTAGGTCAAGGATTCTCTAGATCAATTACAATAGTTGTAGTTGGTCAAGTCCATGTCTTTAACGAGAACCAAATGGACTTGATTCTTGGCTAAGTGGTCTAGCACGAACTATTAGGTTGATCTAATCGAAACTAATTAAATCAGTTGGTATCTAAGGTAAACCAGATCGGTGGTTTTTAATTGGGAGCCCGCTTACCTGGCCATTTCTGATGGTGTCTAAGGCAAGCTTTGGCAGACCCTCCCACTGATCGAACTTACCTGGCCTCTTGGTGAAATTATATTTTGATCGGATCACTTGACTATTCGAGCTGACCCATGTCAGCTAGGTAAATCAGTGTGACTGATTTAGGTGCTCCTAGACCAGCCCTTTTAATGGTCTCCCTTAAGCTGACTTGGTGAAGCCAGTGGGAGGATCATGATAAGCTGGTTCATCTGACCTCATCCTCTAAATTATTTAAATCCTCTAAAATTATTAAGTCCTTAAAATGACAAAGTTATGGAGATAACTGAGTCATAGCCTCCCATTAAGGTGTTTGATAATGAGTCCATTAACTCAATAATCATTGCAGACCCAAAGGCCTGGTGCTTGTTGACTAATGAAATTATCACTCATCATATGACGACTTGGAAGTGTCTCTCTAATGGTGGTTAGGTGAGCCAACCAAAGTTGGGCTTAATCATTCGTTGGTTAGATACACCAAGTATGATCATATTAATGGTTGGACCTAACCGGATCCTTACAGTGGAGGCCAAAGCCTACTGATTAGGTTTCTGGGGCAAAATTAAAATTACTAGAAATTATTTAGAGAAATAATTGGTTATGAACCTACCCTTAGATGTACATGGGTTGACCAACCAAAGTTGGGCTTGTGTGCAGTCTAAGTGGATTCTAGTACCCGCTAAGGAATTAGGGTAATTCCTCGAGTTGGAGGTAGAGGCTACCAATTTGAATAAAATAGTGGGAGAAACCTTCTGATTAAAGTCCAAATCCTTAGGTTTAATGAATCAATTACTAATTAGGTTATGGTTCTCCTTTGTGCAAATATGGCCACTTCCCTATCGCTCCGATCATTGTTGGACAATGATAAGTTGGTGGGACCCAACTTCGGTAGCTGGTACCGAAAGTTGAAGATAGTCCTAGAGCATGAACGGATCCTATATGTGATAATGGATCCTGCACCTGAGGAGCCAGCTGTCAATGCACGTGGAACAGTCAGAGACACTTACCAGAAGTGGCTCAGTGACCGGACCATGGTGCGTTGTATCATGCTGGCTGCCATAAGTGATGAGTTCAGTCGCAGATTCGAGATGGCTCAGCCAAAGGACATGCTTCAAGTGTTGGAGGATGCTTTTGGCACACCCGATGATGTGGAGAGGCACAAGACTAGTTGTGCCATCTTCAACGCCAAAATGCGGGATGGTGCCTCTGTCACTGATCATGTATTGTACATGATCGAGCTGATGGAACGATTGAGCAAGCTCAGCTTTCCCTTGCATGAGCAGCTTGGGAAAGATGCAATACTGAACTCGCTGCCCAAGTCTTATCTCCCATTCCTCACTCATTATAGAATGACAAAGCCTGAAGAGAACTACCACGGGTTACTGGGGTTGCTTCAGAACTTTGAGAAGGATCACCAACTTCACAAAGAGTCGGTGAACTTAGTGGGAGGTTTGTCTTCTGGTTCTCGACCTTTTAAGAAAGGAAAGAAGAACAAGAAGAAGAAAGTGAAGAAGGTGCATGTTCAGGCTGGGACATTAGTGCAGGGCCAGACCAGAAAGATCAAGCCCGATAAGAGTCTATTCTACTGGCAAGCACCCTAGATTAGATAGTATGTCAGATATCTACTTATGGCACTGTAGGCTAGGTCATATAAACAAGAACAAAATAAACAGGTTGACTCAAGAGGAAATCCTCGAAGTCAGTGATTGTGAATCACTTCCAACCTGTGAGTCCTGTCTTCTTGGTAAAATGACCAAGTCACCTTTTACTGAAAAAGGTGAGAGAGCTACTGAGCTCTTGGGCCTAGTACATACTGATGTATGCGGGCCCATGAGCACTAGTGCTAGAGGTGGATATTTCTACTTCATAACTTCACGGATGACCTATCTCGATATGGATATATCTATCTGATGAAACATAAGTCGGATTCATTTGAAATGTTCAAACGATTCCGAAGTGAAGTAGAAAAACAAACTGAGAAGAATATTAAAACTCTTCGATCTGATCGAGGAGGAGAATACCTTTCTAGTGAGTTTCTCACATATCTAGGAGAGAATGAGATTCTCTCCCAATGGACTCCTCCAGGAACACCACAGCATAATGGTGTGTCTGAAAGGAGGAATCGGACTTTGTTAGACATGGTCCGATCCATGATGGGTTTTGCTAGCTTGCCGATATCCTTCTGGGGATATGCACTCGAATCGGCCTGTTATCTGTTAAATAGGATTTCAAGTAAGTCTGTAATTAAGACTCCATATGAGATATGGACGGGACGTAAGCCAGCACTTTCACACCTTAGGGTCTGGGGGTTCCCGGCCTATGTCAAACGATTAGTCACAGACAAACTTGAACCTAGGTCTGACAAATGCTCATTCATAGGGTACCCCAAAGAGACAAAAAGATATTTTTTTCTACCATGCTGATGAACAAAAGGTGTTCGTCAGCCTTAAGGCAATCTTTTTAGAAAAGGAGTTCCTTGGTGAAGGAACCGTTGCCTCTAAGGTTGAACTTGATGAAGTTCAATAGGTAGAAGGACCGACACCAATAGCTGAACCTGAGTCTGATATGATTAGATCATATCCAGAGCCCAATGTACCTTCACCATTAAGGCAATCCGGTAGAGTACCGCGTCAGCCGGACAGATACTACGGTTTCTTGATCCGGGACGGTGATCCCATCGAACTTAATGAGAATAATGAGGATCCGATCACCTATATGGATGCAATGCAGAGATCTTATTTCGAGAAATGGCTTGAAGCCATGAAATCCGAAATGAAGTCCATGAAGGTCAATGATGTATGGACATTGGTTGACCCACCTGAAGGGGTTAAACCCATTGGGTGTAAATGGGTCTTCAAAAGGATGAGGGGCGCAGACGGAAAGGTGGAGACCTATAAAGCCCGTCTGGTCACCATGGGGTATCGTCAACGTTATGGTATTGACTATGACGAGATGTTTTCCCCTATGGCAATGCTCAAATCCATTCGGATAATGCTTGCAATAGCTGCCCATCTGGATTATGAGATCTGGCAGATGGATGTAAAGATAGCTTTCCTGAATGGAGAGCTGACTGAAGAGGTGTATATGATACAACTTGAGGGGTTTACATCCACAGATGAGTCCAAGGTGTGCAAGCTTCAGAGATCCATTTATGGACTGAAGCAAGCTTCTCGGAGTTGGAACATGCATTTTGATAAGGTGATCAAAACGTATGGCTTCATTAAGAATGGAGAAGAGCCCTGCATCTATAAGTGGGCAAATGGTCCAGTTGTGGTATTCCTTGTCTTGTACGTGGATGACATTCTCTTAATCAGGAATGACATCCCCGCACTACAGGGAATAAAAGTTTGGTTGTCATCACAGTTCTCCATGAAGGACTTGGGTGAAGCATCCTACATCCTAGGGATGAAGATCTATAGGGATAGATCTAAAAGGATGCTTGGGTTATCCCAGTCCATGTACATAGACACTGTGCTGAAGAGGTTCAGCATGGAGAATTCCAAGAAGGGCTATCTACCGATAGGCCATGGAATTTCTCTCTCTAAGAAGGATTGTCCGACAACTTCTGAAGAGAGAGAGCGTATGAGTAGAGTCTCATATGCTTCAGTCGTGGGATCTATCATGTACGCCATGACATGTACAAGATCAGATGTGACATACTCACTAGGAGTAGTGAGTAGATACCAATCTGATCTTGGAGAAAATCACTAGAAAGTGGTTAAAGCCATCCTTAGGTATTTGAGAAATACTAAGGACCAATAATTGGTTTATGGCGAGTCAGATCTGAAACTTGTGGGGTTCACAGACTCCAGCTTCCAATCTGACCATGATGATAGCAGGAGCGTGTCGGGTTATATCTTTACTCTGAATGGTGGAGCCATCTGCTGGAAGAGTTTCGAGCAGCATACTGTGGCAGACCTGTTGTGAAGCGGAGTACATCCCAGCATCGGATGCCGCGAAGGAAGCTGTGTGGCTAAGGAAATTCATCATCGAGCTCAGAGTAGCACCCTCCCTCGATGGTCCAGTCCTGCTCTACTGCGACAGCACTGGTGTCATAGCTCAGGTGAAGGAACTCAAAGCACATCAGCGGACAAAGCACATCTTGCGCCGCTTCCACCTGGTCCGAGAGATCATGGATCGAGGTGATGTCGACCTTCAGAAGATCGACGGAAAGGAGAACCTAGCTGACCCCTTCACTAAAGCCTTGGTGATAAAGGAGTTCGACAACCACAAGTCGAAGATGGGTATTAGATACTGTGCCGAGTGGCTTTAGGACAAGTGGGAGTTGTTGGGAAATGTGTCCCAAAAAGTCAATCGTCAAGCTGTTGACGGTTGAGCAACCAAGTATTGTAATTGATTTGTTAATAAATAAAATATATTTAGCATCTTCATCATAAGCTTTCATCTTCTAATGAACTCCATTGTTATGATGAAGTCCTTAGGACTATTTAAGTTCGATAAAGAGAGGATTTATCGATTAGTCCTTAAAACTGTTCACGACCAAATGATAAGCTGTTAATAAGGACGACAGCTTCTATCGAGCATAGGTCGCTGTAGGCCATATGTGTTGGTTGTCCTCTTAACCAAGGAGTGTGGAGACACTGGTATGGCATACAGGTGAGATGTAAGGGTACATCATCATTGAACGTGACCAACTCCAGAGTATTCTGCTATCGAGAATATCTCTGATGGGATATAGGTATAAGTGTCCCTTAGACTTGAGATCGCCTCAGTGACTTGCAAGCAACTCACTGTGCTTTGGTACTGGACTAACTGAATTTCTAATTCAGGGACGAAAGGCTTCTGGGCACAGTCAAGTACTTGCGAAGTCAGAGTGTGATCGAGATGGGATTGACCACTCCAAGAGTTGGAGAAGAATGAGTCGCTGTATTTCAATTTAGCAAAACCTTGGCCAGGGTAATCCATTAGATGGATTTGATATTTTGAAATACAATGTAGACAACCTGATCAGAGTTGACAGTTGAACTCTGGGGTGTCCTATGATCATTTTGGTCAATGGGATGAATTATATGAAAACTATATCCGCATGGGTTCTAAGGATGTTGTTCTATACATTCGACCTATCCGGTTGTCGGGTATCATTGCTAGATGGTCACTTTGATTGGTATAAAAATTTGTTTCTATGCTACCAGCTTAGGTTCAGACCTATGAGGTCACACACATTAAAGTTCATGATCCGATCGGATGGTTGATCAACGATTAAGAATCGTTCTAGGGTTAAATGATCAATACGATTGACATTTAACCCAGTGCAAGTGTTACAGGAGGATCGATTAGCAATTCGATTTCTAATTGGCTTAATTTGATTAAGCCAATGGGCTGAGATTAAGTCTAATTAAATATAATTTAATTAGATTTATTTTGGGCTTGATTGGATCAAGTCCAATTGGTTTATTGGATAAGCCAAGTGCAAGGAAAAACTAGTCCTAGTTCAACTAGGACTTGGGTCAATCTAATTTCTAATTTGATTAGAAAATTAAATCAGATTTAAATATAATTTAATCTGATTAAATTAGGTTCTTAATTGGGTTAAGACCTATTTTAATTAGGTTGATCTAATTTTGGTTTGATTTGGTTTGGAAAACCAAATTAAAACAAGTCATAAAATAGAATCCTAGTAAGATTAGGATTCCACCTTGCGCCACATAAGCCTTCCCCACGCCCTCTCTCTTATTCAATGCCAATCTCCACTTATTTTGTGTGACAAAAGCCCTCTCCCAGTTCTCTCCCACATTCACAAAATGTTTCCTCTCTTCTTTCTTACATGGAAGGTGATTTGGATCAAATCAAAAAGGAATAAGTTTGGATTTCGAATTCTATGAGATAGAGTTTTAGAAATCCAAAACTCTTTCAATTTTGCACCGAATTTATACAAATCTTTTTTAGAATTTTTATGGCTTTTAGGGTACATATTGTGCACCCTTTTCTGGTGATCCATGCACGAAAATATGGAGGAGGTGCTCAAGAGTTGGGCGCCCCTTAACTTGCCATGTTTGGATAAGCCTTGACTAGGTATTTGACCTAGACAAAGACTCTATCATATCTCTCTGTATAAAATGAGTTTCTTTATGAAATTTTAGAAAATGATAGAGATTTAAGAGACATTTGTACCATCAAAAAATCAAGGAGAAAGACCTTTGGGTCATGGAGATATAAAAGATGCAAGTTAGGGTATCTAGAGAGAAAAATGTGAAGAAGAAGAGGGTCTTCTTCTAGGGTTTTTTGTTTTCATATCTTTCCTCCCTCCATCTTGAGTTTCCTGAGAGCGTCTCAGATCTGAAACTCCTCCTTTTACTTTCCATCTTTGGAAGAGTCCAAATCAAAAAGAAGGAGGTACCTGATCAACCATCAAAGAAGGATCAGCGCAGTACTAGCATACTGTGCTGATTTCCTGAAGCAGGACTTCTGATCGAGATTCGTGGGCTCGTGTAGATGACTCCTAGAGGCCGGTCGCATGTGTGGCTTGCAACATCATCCTTAATCCCGGATCAGCAAGGTTAGAGCATCTAACTTGCAAGGTAATAGATCTGATCTATTGTTTAATACATACATTAGATGTGGTATAGAAACATGTTGATATGATCAACATGTAGTTCATGCTATATTTATATATTTTAATTTCTGATTTAATGCTATGTAATAATCATATAATAGGATCTTAGATCTAGAGATTATCTAATTTTAGAAAATAAATTTTGATTTATTTTAGTCTTCTGCTGTATGATCTTGAAAAAGTTTCAAGATCTAACCCTGAAACCCTAGATCTGGTTCCTACACTAAGGAGTGTGGAGATACTGATATGACATACAGATGAGATATAAGGATACATCATCATTGAATGTGACTAACTTCAGAGCATTCTGCTGTCGAGAATGTCTCTGATGGGATATAGGTATAAGTGTCCCTTAGACCTGAGATCGCCTCAGTGACTTGTAAGCAACTTACTGTGCTTTGGTACTGGACTAATTAAATTTCTAATTCAGTGATGGAAGGCTTCTGGGCACAGTCAAGTATTTGCAAAGTCAGAGTGTGATCAAGATGGGATTGACCACTCCAAGAGTTGGAGAAGAATGAGTCGCTATATTTTAATTTAGCAAAACCTTGACCAGGATAATCCATTAGATGGATTTGATATTTTGAAATACAATGTCGACAACCTGATCAGAGTTGACAGTTAAACTCTGAGGTATCCTATGAGCATTTTGGTCAAGGAGATGAATTATATGGAAACTATATCCGCATGGGTTCTAAAGATGTTGTTCTACACATTTGACCTATCTGACCATCGGGTACCATTGCTAGTGGTCACTTCGATTGGTACAAAAATTTATTCCTTTACTACCGGCTTAGGTTTGGACCTATGAGATCACATACATTAGAGTTCACGATCTGATCGGATGGTTGATCAACGATTAAGAATCGTTCTAGGGTTAAACGATCAATACGACTGACATTTAACTAAGTGCAAGTGTTGCAGGAGGATCGATTAGCAATTTGATTGCTAATTGGCTTAATTTGGTTAAGCCAATGGACTGAGATTAAGTCTAATTGAATATAATTTAACTAGATTTAGTTTGGGCTTGATTGGATCAAGTCCAATTAATTTATTGGATAAGCCAAGTGCAAGGAAAAACTAGTCCTAGTCCAATTAGGACTTGGGTCAACCTAATTTCTAATTCAATCAAAAAATTAAATTAGATTTAAATCTAATTTAATCTGATTAAATTAGATTCTTAAATTGGTTAAGACCTATTTTAATTAGGTTTATTTGATTTTGGTTTGATTTGGTTTGAGTAACCAAATTTGAACAAGTCATAGATTGAATCCTAGTAAGACTAGGATTCCACCTTGCGCCACCTAAGCCTCCCATGCCTACTCTCTCTTATTTTGTGTGGCAAAATCTTCTCTCCCAAGCCTTCATATATGCCCAAAGCTTTCCACTCTTTCTCTCTTACATGGAATGCGGTTGTGGACTAAGTCAAAGTAGGAATTAATTTGGATTTCAAATTCTATGAGATAGAATTTTAGGAAACCAAAACTCTTTCCTTATGACACTGATTTTATCTAAATTTTATTATAAAATTTTTGTGGGTTTATGACACATATTGTGCGCCCTTTTCTGGTGGTCCATGGTAGAAAAAGAAGGAGGGGGCGCTCAAGAGTTGGGCACCACTTGTCTTGCCCTGTTTGGATTTTCTTTGACTAGGTATTTGACCTAGACAAAGACTCTTCATATCTCATTATTTAAGATGAATTTCTTTTTAAAATTTTCATGAATTATAGAGCATTGAGAGATCTTTGGGGTGTGTGAAAATTAGGGTGAAAGAGTATTGGGGAATGGAGATATAATAGACACAAAATTAGGTGTCTGGGTTAGAGCAAAGAGAAGAAGAAGAGGGTCTTCTTCTAGAGTTGCTGTGTTCACCTCTTTCCTTCCTCCATCTGTGAGTTTTCTGAGAGTGTCTCACATCTAAAATTCCTTCTCTTACTTTTTATCTTTGAAAGAGTCCAAATCAAGAAGAAGGAGTTATCTGATCGACCATCGAAGAAGGATCAGCACAGTACTAGCATACTGTGCTGATTTCCTGAACCAGGACTTCTGATCGTGATTCGTGGGCTCGTGTGGATGACTCTTAGAGGTCGGACACATGTACGGCTTGCAACATCATCCTCAAGTCCGGATCAGCAAAGTTATAACATCTAAGTTGCAAGGTAATAGATCTGATCTATTATATTTTACATATATTAGATGTTGTATAGAAACACGTTGATATGATCAACATGTAGTTCTTGCTCTTTATATTTTAATTTTTGATTTAATGTCATGTAATAATTATGTAATAAGATCTTAGATCTAGATATTCTCTGGTTCTATAAGATAAATTTTGATTTATTTTAGTCTTCCACTGCCTGATCTTGAAAAAATTTCAAGATCTAACCCTGAAATCCTAGATCTGGTTCGTTCAATTGGTATGAGAGCCTAGGTTGTTTATTACATGATTATTTATACATGCTTAGATTATTTCTAAGATTAGATCTAATTTATAATCTGATTGTTAAATCTAAAATTAAAATTTTTAGATCAATCACGAACTATAGGTTATCCTACTGTAAGGTTTACCCCTTGCAGTGCAAAGGTTGTCCTAGTTCGTGTAGATCTATCTTTAATCATAAATTTGTTAGATATGATCTAGATTAAATTTATGATTTATTAAATTTAAAAAGTATTTAAATCTAAAATAATTTTTTTTTGTTAATAATTTTCGTGCAAAGAACCATCATATTTTTGTCTGAAAAATTTGCGCAGTTTAAAGTTGAAATTATTTCAATTATATGAACCTGTTTAGATTAGATCTAAAGTAGTTTCATGCTTATTTCACTTGCATTTTGATTATGAATCAAACATGCAACTTGTTTGGTAGAACCATGTTGTAAAAATATTTTACAAATATGAAAATTATTTTTGAAAAGTCGAACCCCAACCCTCAGCCCAAAACTTAATTGAGAATTAAGAAGTTATTTGATTAGGTTCTAGGATTATGAATTGAAGAACCTAAGACACAAACCATAACACATTGGGTTAATGGGTTAGTGGGAATTAGGTCCATTAATTGGGTTAGAGCTAAGGTTAGATTAAAGATGGACTTAATTAGAGAATTAACTAAATCTAATCAATTATTGTCTTAGATTAGGTCAAGGATTCTCTAGATCAATTACAATAGTTGTAGTTGGTCAAGTACATATCTTTAACGAGAACCAAATGGACTTGATTCTTGGCTAAGCAGTCTAGCACGAACCGTTAGGTTGATCTAATCGAAACTAATTAAACCAGTTGGTGTCTAAGGTAAACCAGACCGGTGGTTTTTAATTGACAGCCCGCTTATCTGGTCATTTCTGATGGTGTCTAAGGCAAGCTTTGATAGACCCTCCCACCAATCAAACTTACCTGACCTCTTGGTGAAATTATGTTTTGATCAGATCACTTAACTATTCGAGCTGACCCATGTCAGCTAGGTAAATCAGTTTGACTGATTTAGGTACTCCTAGACCAGCCTTTTTAATGGTCTCCCTTAAGCTGACTTGGTGAAGCCAGTGGGAGGATCATGATAAGCTGGTTCATCTGACCTCCTCCTCTAAATTAATTAAATTTTCTAAAATTATTAGGTCTTTAAAATGAAATAGTTATGGTGATAACTAGATCATAGCCTCCCATTAAGTGGATGATAATAGGTCCATCAGTTGGATAATCATTGGAGGCCCAAAGGCTTGGTGCTTATCAGCTGATGGAATTGTCATTCATAATATGATTTCTTGACTGTATCTTTCTAAATGGTGGTTAGGTTAGCCAACCAAAGTTGGGCCTAATCATTCATTGGCTAGATGGGTCAAGTATGGTCATGTTAATGGTTGGACCTAACCAGACCTTTTCAATGGAGGCCAAAGCCTACTGATTAGGGACTGGGGTAAAATTAAAATTATTAAAAATTATTTAGAAAAATAATTGGTTATGAATCTATCCTTAGATGTACATAGGTTGGCCAACCAAAGTTGGGCTTGTGTGCAGTCTAAGTGGATTCTAGTACCCACTAAGGAATTAGGATAATTCTTCGAATTGGAGGTAGAGGCTACCAATTCGAATAAAATAGTGGGAGAAACCTTTTGATTAAAGTTTAAATCTTTAGGTTTAATGAATCCATTTCTACTTAGGTTATGGTTCTCCTTTGTGCAGATATGGCCACTTTCTTATAGCTCCAATCATTGTTTGACAATGATAAGTTGGTGGGACCCAACTTCGGTAGCTGGTACCGAAAGTTGAAGATTGTCCTGGAGCATGAATGGATCCTATATGTGATAACGGATCCTGCACTTGAGGAGTCAGCTGCCAATGCACGTAGAACAGTCAGAGACACTTATCAGAAGTGGCTCAGTGATCGGATCACGGTGCGCTGCATCATGCTGGCTGCCATGAGTGACAAGTTTAATCGCAGATTTGAGATGGCTCAGTCAAAGGACATGCTTCAAGTGTTGGAGGATGCCTTTGGTACACCCGATGATGTGGAGAGGCAAAAGACTAGTTGTGCCATCTTCAATGCCAAAATGCAGGATGGTACCTCTGTCACTGATCATGTATTGTACATGATCGAGCTGATGGAGCATTTGAGCAAGCTCGGCTTTTCCTTGCATGAGCAGCTTAGGAAAGATGCAATACTGAACTCGCTGTCCAAGTCTTATCTCCCATTCCTCACTCATTATAGAATGACAAAGTCTGGAGTAAACTACCACGGGTTACTGGGGTTGCTTTAGAACTTTGAGAAGGATCACCAACTCTACAAGGAGTCGGTGAAATTAGTGGGAGGTTCATCTTCTGGTTCTCGACCCTTTAAGAAAGGGAAGAAAAATGGAAAGAAGAACAATAAGAAGAAAGTGAAGAAGGTGCAAGTTCATACTGGGACATCAGTGCAAGGTCAGACCAGAAAGATCAAGCCCGATAAGAGTCAAGCTGAATGCTTCTTTTGCAAGAAGCGGGGGCATTGGAAGAGGAACTGTCCTCAGTACATTGCCTCCCTGAATTCGAACAGGCAGAGAAAGAAGCAAGCTATTACTGGGGAAGGTATTTATATGATAACTCCTTGCAATTTCTCTATTTGTGATATAACTGATTGGGTATTGGATACCGGTAGCCCTTACCATATTTGCAATTCATTGCAGGGGTTGCAGGTTAGTAGGAGATTCGAGCAAGGTGAGAGGTTCCTAAATGTTGGAGATGGAAGACTAGTTCTAGTTCTAGCATTAGGAATCTTGAAACTTGTATTTGAGTCCCATACCGTTGTTCTTAATGATTGTCATTTCTATCCCAGTTTCTTTTTAAATGTTATTTCTGTAGGCCTTCTGACCAAAAATGATTATGAAATTTCAATAAAGAAACAAGTTTATAATATCATTGTGAATGGTGTTACTATTTTTTGTGGACATTTGAACAATGGTGTGTATATATTATCACAATCTGTTAACGTAGTCTATTCTACTGGCAAGCACCGTAGATTAGATAGTGTATCAAATATCTACTTATGGCACTGTAGGCTATATCATATAAATAAGTACAGGATAGACAGGTTGACTCAAGAGAGAATCTTCGAAGTCAGTGATTGTGAATCACTTCTAACCTGTGAGTCCTATCTTCTTGGTAAAATGATCAGGTCACCTTTTACTGAAAAAGGTGAGAGAGCTACTAAGCTCTTGGATCTAGTACATACTGATGTATGCATGCCCATGAGCACAAGTGCTAAAGATGGATATTTCTACTTCATCACTTTCACGAATGATCTATCTAGATATGGATATGTCTATCTGATAAAACATAAGTCAGATTCATTTGAAATGTTCAAACGATTCCGAAGTGAAGTAGAAAAATAAACTGAGAAGAGTATTAAAACTCTTCAGTCTGACCGAGGAGAATACCTTTTTGGTGAGTTTTTCACATATCTAGGAGAGAATGAGATTCTCTCCCAATGGACTCCTCCAGGAACACCATAGCATAATGGTGTGTCTAAAAGGAGAAATCAGACTCTGTTAGACATGGTCCGAACCATGATGGGTTTTGCCAGCTTGCCGATATCCTTCTGGGGATATGCACTCGAATCGACCTATTATCTATTAAATAAGGTTCCAAGTAAGTCTGTAATTAAGACTCCATATAAGATATGGACAGGGCGTAAGCCAGCACTTTCACACCTTAGGGTCTGGGGGTGCCCGACCTATGTCAAATGGTTAGTTACAGATAAACTTGGACCTAGATCTGACAAATGCACATTCATAGGGTACCCCAAAGAGACCAAAGAATATTTTTTCTACCATGCTAATGAACAAAAGGTGTTCATCAGTCTTAAGACAACCTTTTTAGAAAAGGAGTTCTTTGGTGAAGGAACTGTTGCCTCTAAGGTTGAACTTGATGAGGTTCAACAGGTAGAAAGATTGACACCAATAGCGGAACCTGAGTCGGATTTGATTAAATCAGATCCGAAGCCCAATGTACCTGTACCATTAAGACGATCCGATAGAGTACCACGTCAGTCGGACAGATACTATGATTTCTTGATCTGGGATGGTGATCCCATCGAACTCAATGAGAACGATGAGGATCCGATCACCTATATGGATGCAATGCAGAGATCTAATTTTGAGAAATGGCTTGAAGCCATGAAATCCGAAATGAAATCCATGAAGGTCAACGATGTATGGACATTGGTTGACCCACCTGAAGGGGTTAAACCCATTGGGTGTAAATGGGTCTTCAAAAGGAAAAGGGGTGCAAACGGAAAGGTGGAGACCTATAAAGCCTGTCTGGTTGCCAAGGATTATCATCAATATTATGGTATTGACTATAACGAGCGTTCTCCCCTGTGGCAATGCTCAAATCCATTCGGATAATGCTTGCAATAGCTGCCCATTTGGATTATGAGATCTGATAGATGGAAGTAAAGACAGCATTCCTGAATGGAGAGCTGACCAAAAAGGTGTATATGATACAACCTGAGGGGTTTACATCTACAAATGAGTCCAAGATGTGCAAGCTTCAGAGATCCATTTATAGATTGAAGCAAGCTTCTCGGAGTTGGAACATACATTTTGATAAGATGATCAAAACGTATAGCTTCATTAAGAATGGAGAAGAGCCCTGCATCTATAAATGGATAAATGGTCTAGTTATGGTATTCCTTGTCTTGTACGTGGATGATATTCTCTTAATCGAGAATGACATCCCTGCAGTATAGAGAATAAAAGTTTGATTGTCATCGCAGTTCTCCATGAAGGACTTGGGTGAAGCATCCTATATCCCAGGGATGAAGATCTATAGGGATAGATCTAAAAGGATACTTTGGTTATCTCAGTCTACGTACATAGATACTATGCTGAAGAGGTTCAGTATAGAGAATTTCAAGAAGGGCTATCTACCGATAGGCCATGAAATTTCTCTTTCTAAGAAGGATTGTCCGACAACTCCTGAAGAGAGAGAGCATATGAGTAGAGTCCCATATGCTTCGACTGTGGGATCTATCATGTACGCCATGACATGTACAAGGCCAGATGTGGCATACTCATTAGGAGTAGTGAGTAGATATCAATCTGATCATGGAAAAAATTATTAGAAAGTGGTTAAAGCCATCCTTAAGTATTTGAGAAATACTAAGGACCAATGGTTGGTTTATGGCGAGTCAGTTCTGAAACTTGTGGGGTTCACAAACTCTAGCTTTCAATCTGACCATGATGATAGCAGAAGCATGTCGGATTATATCTTTACTCTGAATGATGGAGCCATCTGTTGGAAAAGTTCCAAACAGCATACTGTGGTAGACTCTGTTTGTGAGGTAGAGTACATCGCAGCATCGGATGCTGCGAAGGGAGCTGTGTGGCTGAGAAAATTCATCATCGAGCTTGGAGTAGCACCCTCTCTCGATGGTCTAATCTTGCTCTATCGTGACAGCACTGGTGCCACTGCTCAGGCGAAGGAACCCAAAGCACACCAGTGGACAAAGCATATTTTACGTCGCTTCCACCTGGTCTAAAAGATCATGGATCGAGGTGATGTCGACCTTCAGAAGATCGATGGAAAAGAGAATCTGACCGACCCCTTCACTAAAATTCTGACGATATAGGAGTTCGACAACCACAAGTCGAAGATGGATATTAGATACTGTGTCGAGTAGCTTTAGGATAAGTGGGAGTTGTTAAAAAATATATCCCAAAAGCCAATCATCAACCTGTTGATGGTTGAGTAACCTTGATTGTAATTGATTTGTTAATAAATAAAATATATTTTTGGTATTTTCATCATAAGTTTTCATCTTCTAATGAACTCCATTGTTGTGATGAAGTCCTTAGGACTATTTAGTTTCGATAAAGAGAGGATTTATCGATTAGTCCTTAAAACTGTTCACGATCAAATGATAGACTGTTAATAAGGATGACAGCTTCTATCGAGCATAGGCCACTGTAGGCCATATGGGTTGGTTGTCCTCTTAACCAAAGAGTGTGGAGACACTGATATGGCATACAAGTGAGATGTAAGGATACATCATCATTGAACGTGACCAACTTCAGAGCATTCTGCTATCGAGAATGTCTCTGATGGGATATAGGTATAAGTGTTCCTTAGACCTGAGATCGCCTCAGTGACTTGCAAGCAACTCACTGTGCTTTGGTATTGGACTTACTAAATTTCTAATTCAGTAATGGAAAGCTTTTGGGCATAGTCAAGTATTTGCAAAGTCAGAGTGTGATCAAGATGGGATTGACCACTCCAAGAGTTGGAGAAGAATGAGTCGCTGTATTTCAATTTAGCAAAACCTTGGCCAGGGTAATCCATCAGATCGATTTGATATTTTCAAATACAATGTGGACAACCTAATCAGAGTTGACAGTTGAACTCTGAGGTGTCCTATGAGTATTTTGATCAAAGAGATGAATTATATGAAAACTATATCCGCATGGGTTCTAAAGATGTTGTTCTACACATTCGACCTCTCCGACCGTCAGGTATCATTGCTAGATGGTCACTTTGATTGGTACAGAAATTTATTTCTATACTATCAACTTAGGTTTGGACCTATGAGGTCACACACATTAGAGTTCATGATCCAATCAGATGGTTGATTAACGATTAAGAATCATTCTAGGGTTAAACGATCAATACGATTGACATTTAACCTAGTTCAAATGTTGCAGAAGGATCGATTAGCAATTCAATTGCTAATTGGCTTAATTTGATTAAGCCAATGAGCTAAAATTAAGTTTAATTAAATATAATTTAATTAGATTTGATTTGGGCTTGATTGGATGAAGTTCAAATGGTTTATTGGATAAGCCAAGTGCAAGAAAAAACTAGTCCTAATCCAATTAGGACTTGGATCAACCTAATTTCTAATTTGATTAAAAAATTAAATTAGATTTAAATTTAATTTAATTTGATTAAATTAAATTTTTAATTGGGTTAAGACCTAATTTAATTGGATTTATTTGGTTTTGATTTGATTTGGTTTGAGAAACCAAATTTGAACAAGTCATAGATTAAATCCTAGTAAGACTAGGATTCTACCTTGCGCCACCTAAGCCCTCTATGCCCACTCTCTCTTATTTTGTGTGACAAAACCTTCTCTCCCAGGCCTTCATGCATGCCCAAAGCTTTCCACTCTTTCTCTCTTATATGGAATATGGTTGTGAACCAAGTCAAAGTAGGAATTAGTTTGGATTTCAAATTCTATGAGATAGATTTTTAGGAAACCAAAACTCTTTCCTTATGGCACTGATTTTTTCTAGATTTTTTTTAAGATTTTTATAACTTTTATGACACATATTGTGTGCCCTATGCTGGTGGTTCATGGTAGTAAAAGAAGGAGGGGGCACCCAAGAGTTGGGCACCACTTGTCTTGCCCTGTTTGGATTTTTCTTGACTAGGTATTGACCTAGACAAGGACTCTTCATATCTCATTATTTAAGATGAATTTCTTCTTAAAGTTTTTGTAGATTATAGAGCATTGAGATACCTTTGGCGTGTGTGAAAGTCAGGGAGAAAGAGTATCAGGGTGTGGAGATATAATAGATACAAAACTAGATGTCTGGGTTAGAGCAAAGTGAAGAAGAAGAGGGTCTTCTTCTAGGGTTGCTGTGTTCACCTCTTTCCTTCTTCCATCTGTGAGTTTTCTAAGAGTGTCTCATATTTAAAACTCTTTCTCCTACTTTTTATTTTTGGAAGAGTCTAAATCAAGAAGAAAGAGGTATCTGATCGACCATCGAAGAAGGATTAGCATAGTACTAGCATATTGTGCTAATTTTCTGGATCAAGACTTCTGATCGGGATTCATGGGCTCGTGTGGATAACTTCTAGAGGTCAGACATGTGTGCGGCTCGCAACATCATCCTCAAGCCCAGATCAACAAAGTTAGAACATCTAACTTGCAAGGTAATAGATCTGATCTATTATATTTTACATACATTAGATGTAGTATAGAAACATATTGATATGATCAATATATAGTTCTTGCTCTTTATATTTTAATTTTTGATTTAATACTATGTAATAATCATGTAATAGGATCTTAGATCTAGAGATTTTTTGATTTTATAAGATAAATTTTGATTTATTTTAGTCTTCTGCTGCTTGATTTGAAAAAGTTTCAAGATCTAACCCTGAAATCCTAGATCTGATTCCTTCACTAATAACCTACATGAATAAGATTCATGAGACTCCAATTATTGAGTATCTAAGATTATGGATCATATAAATTAAAAATACAAGTTCCTAATTAATTTTTTTGATAGTTTTTCTTGGGTGCCACCTTGATTTGATCAAGTTGGACGTGTCCATTGATTAGAAGGCCTTTAGTTCTCCTATGGGACATCTCTTAGGTGTATTTTGAGGTGTCTAATTATGGATGCAAGAGTTCCAATTATTGGCGCCTAAAGAGTCTCCTAAAGTAAGTTAGATAACTTAAGTTAATAGGAATCTAATGCAAGTAGGACAAGTATTATGTGATTGAATAGGATTCAATCCTTGTGCCTATTTAAAGAGACCTCTCCTAAAGTCCCTAAAGTATCAAAACCAGTAGCCCATCACACCTAGAAGAAGTCTCCATGCCCTCTCTTCCTCTCCCTTCTCCTTCTCCCTTAGGCATCCCACATGCCCCCTTACTTGGGACGTCCCAAGTCCATCACACCCAAGCTGTTGGGCATCCCACCTATTTGCTAGTTGCTGGTGTTTTGTAGTAGCACAAAGCAAGGAGAAAGTCTAGAGAAGAGGAGAAGAAGAAGATCAAGAAAAGAGATCAAGTGTTGATTGCGATCTAGGCTTTATTTAGATTTAACAGACTGAATTCTTTTAGAGAAAAAAATTCAAATTCTAGAGGACTATTCCAGACTGACCCCAAGTGGATATCCATAAAGATCGGACACTTATATAGCTAGAAGAAAATCTCTTTCCTTTCAGATCTAGATTTGAAGAAAAAGATTGTGAAACAGGTATGTAAATTGATCACAATCTGAATTTTAGCATATGTCAATTTCAGCACATGAACTAGGTCCTTGTGATTTTATATTTTTATACATGCATGATACAGATTAAAAGTGTTTTAATCTTGTATTTTGCTATGGTGTTTAGAAAGTAAAATTTTGAAACATACATGCATGCCCCGAACCTCGAATTCCAACACTCAAAAGTTTGTTCCTATGCTACCAACTTAGATTCGAACCTACGAGGTCATACTCAAAAAAAAAATTTGACTGATCATATGGCTAATCAATGATTAAGAATCATTTAAGAATTTAATCATCAATTCGATTAATGGTTAACCTTATGCAAAAGTTACAATGAATTTATTCACTAAGTATTAGTGAATTAATAGAGAATTAATTAGTAATTAGATTATTGATAAGCTTAATTTGATAAGACAAAAGGATTAGATCAAATCTAGTTGAATTAGATTCAATTAGGTTTGATCCGATTAGGTTATGAGATGACCTAATCATTAAGGAAGAATTGTCCCTAATTTGATCAGGACTTTGGTTCAATCAATTCTTAATTGAATTATGATTTGATAAAAAATTTATGAACTTAATTAGATTATGTTTTATCTATTTATTTGGGTTTAACCAAATATGATTTGGTTGGGAGTCAAATAAAAAAATCAAGAGTCCATGTAGTGTTGGACTCCTCCCATGCGCCACCATAATTTAGGATGCCACTTCTCATCATGCCAAAAAGAAATTTTCATGATGTTTTCCCCATGGAAAAGGGCCTTCCACCCTCCATTTCTCACATCCAAAAATATATATGATCTGGTGTTTTATGGTAGGTTCAAATTTGATTTGAATAGGTTACCATATTGGATAAGGTTTGACCTTATTTATAAGCCTTGCCACCCACTTCCCTTTATTCCCTTTCTTTTGTGTGACAAAAGGATTATGTTGTGGCATGGGAAATCAGATGGACATCTAATTTACCATGAAAAATATTTGGTTGGGGCATCCAACATTATTTGGGCATTGGTTTTATGAGAGGGAGTGACAAAACAAGGAAGAGTCCAAACATTATTAAACTCTTCACCCTAACCTCCTTACATGCCAAAATAAAAGGGGTTTATTTCTTTTGTGTGTTTAAGAGGGAGATGGAAAAGAGGTCTTCACGGTGGGAAGGTGGGGTGTGACTTCATGGCATGAAAAGGAAGAGGAGAGCCTTCTACTCTTTGGGTGAGCGCAAAACCTAGATTTCTAAGGTTTGTTCCTATGGTTTTGGGAAGAGAGAAAAAGAAGAGAGAAGAGCGTCTCCTCTCCATACTTCTTCCTTATCCTCATCTCCTCCAGATGTCCTTCTTCAACCTCTAAAAAGGTTTAAAATATTTGAAGAAAGAATCTAGATCAGCTAATAAGATAGTCTTCGTGCGAGCTAGCACCTTTGAGGAGACCGATGAGATCGAAACTTCGAATGGACCATCTATAGAGATCAGACACATGTGTGGCTGCGAGCAACCAGCATGGATCCTCTTTATCATGTCTCTCAGCAATGGCGATCATCGATCCGCACTCAAATATCGAGTTCTGAACTCAGATTAGAAGTAAATTTGATCTACTATGCACATGTATGCATACAGATTTTATCTTTTGAATTTTTTTGATTTTATATGCCACATATCATATCATAGATTCTAGAGTAGGTTGATTTATTGATCTGATCATATGCATGTTAGATTAATATGATTAATCTAGTTACTTTTCACTATAATTTATTTCAAAAATTTTTAAAATACATCAATAAAATTGTCTATATTTTTCAACAGATCCTTCCTGATGCCGAGCAGCTGCACAATGCATATGGCCTCTATAGGTAGTCCACTTGAAGCCTCAAATAAATCATTATTTTCAAGAGTGCTAGCTTGCGTCGAAGGCTCTGGATGGCTGAAGATGACTCTTTTTATTGGATCGAATGGGTACCTTCAGATCAGAAGATGGAGCTTTTCGAGGAGGAGATGGTGTGGAAGAAAAAGAAAAAAACTCTTGGTTTTTCATTCTTACAAAACTAGAACTAGGAAACCCTAGAAGCCCACCCTAGATCTCATGCCTAAAAAGGAACCTTCTTCCTCATTTTCTCATGCACAGATGCCCACCCCTCTGTCTAATTTTTCATGCCCTCTCTAAGGTTCTCTCATGCTAAAAATTCATCTAATGGGGCATACAAAAGAACACCCCTTCTTAAGGTGGCATCCCATGAAGATTAGGATAGAGTTTTATTGTTTTGGTTTAGGTTCAAATAGGGTTTGATCTTATTACCAATTCAAATCAGATTTGAATTCTATTTTGAACCAAACTCAATCCATATCTTAGGGACTTAGAAAGGTGGGTGACAAAGCTTAGATTGGTGTAAAAACATTCATGCAAAAAAATTATTTTTGGCATGATGAGAAAGGTGGTCAGCGGCTTGGAGGAGTCCAACAAAACTTGGACTCTTGGTTTCAATCTGATTTCAAATCAATTTGAACTCATACATGAACCAACCAAATTCAAATCCAAAGAGGATCAGAAGAAGGCATCACACATCTTTTGGGCAAGAGAAATTCTATGCAAAAACTACTTTCATGCATGAAGAAAAGATGGGTGTGGTGAAAGATGGTGCAAGGGGTTTTCTTGTTTCATTAAAATTCAAATTCGAATACATTTCTAATTAGATTCTTGATCCAACCAAATTAGATTAGACTTAATTAGATTATTTAATCTAATTAGATAATAAATGATCTTAATTAAATCCTAATCAAATCAGAAATTAATCAAATTTAAATCAAAAATCAAACACCCTTAGCGATTAGGTCATCTCATAACCTAATCGGATTAAACCAAATTAAATCTAATTCAGTTAGATTTAATCCAAATCTTAATGTTCAATCAAATTAAGTTAATTAATAATCTAATTATCAATCAATCCTCCTTCAATTCATTAATAATTATTGAATTAATTTATTATAATTTTTGCATAATATTAATCATCAATCAAATTGATGATTAAATCCTGGAATGATTCTCAATCATTGTTCAGTCACATGATCAGTTGGAAACTTCTTTTAAGTGTGACCCTATAGATTCGAACCTAAGTTGATAGTATAGGAATGAACTTTCTATACCAATCAAAGTGACTATCCAGAAATGGTGCCCAATGTCCAGATAGGTCAAAAGATTGCAAAGCAACATTCGAGAATCTATTGGGATATGGTTATCGTATAATTCATCTTTTTGACCCTAATGCTCAAGATGACCTGAGGTTAAACTGTCAACCCCAGAATAGTTAGCCACATTGTATTTCAATCTTTTAAATCCATCACATGGATTACCCTAGCCAAGATTTTACTAAATTGAAATACATTGATGCATTAACTCCTACTTATTCAGAGGGATCAATTCTATCTTGACTCACACATCGACTTTGCAAGTACTTGACTATATCCAAAAATCTTTCATCACTGAATTAAAAATTCAGATAGTCCGACATCAAAGTATAGTGAATTGCTTGCAAGTCACCATGGTAATCTCAGGTCAGAGGGATACTTATACACATATCTTTCACGAGCTACTCTTGACCGCAGAGTATTTAACAGTTGGTTATGTTCAATGAGATGTACTTTTATGTCTCACTTGTATGCCATACCAGTGTCTTCATACCTCTTGATTACGAGGATAACTAATATATATGACACACAATGACCTATACTTGATAATCACTATTATCCTAGTAATAGCATATCATTTGATCATGAACTTATTTTAAGGACTAAATGATATATCCTCCCATATCAATTAAGATAGGCCTAAGAACTTCATTACAATATTGAAGTTCATTTAAAAAATGTATACTATTTTATGATGAAAAAGCCAAATAATAATTAATTTATCAATTTTTATATATTTATATAATAAGCTCAACCATCAATAGGCTGATGATTGGCTTTGGGATATAATTTCTAACATAAAAATTATTGTAAAAATTATTGATACTTATCCTCTTCGATTACTGTCAGAATTTAGATTAGATTTAAATGATTATTATTTTATTTCTATAGCTAGTCAAAATTTAATTTTTATATCTATGCTAGCATAAGATGGTTTTGATTTTAATTTTAATAAAAATTTTTATTTTATTTATTTATGAAATAAATTAGTTGCATGTGATCTTTTAATTGATAGTCTTTATCACTTACATATTGATGCGAATGTGAGTCTAAATGAGTAAATAGTGAGTACCGTAGATCAAAAGAGATCTAGAGATGAAATTAACTAAAAGTACTTATGGCATCATAGACTAGGCCATATTGGAGAGGACATGATAAACAAACTGAAAAAGAATGAGATCTTTGACTCTTTTGATTCAGAGTCACACCCAGCTTGTGAATCTTATCTTTAAAAAAAAATGATCAAGTTACCCTTTATAGGATATAGAGAAAGGGCCATCGAGTTACTTGCCCAGGTATACATCGATATGTATGGGCTATTTGATGTGCAGGCCAGGGATAGTTATAGCTACTTCATCACCTTTATCGATGATCTATCATGGTACGAGCCTGTGTGTCTGATGAAATATAAATTTGAAGCCTTTGAAAAGTTTAAAAAATTCAGAAGTGAAGTAAAAAAATAAACAAGCAAACTTATTAAGGTTCTTTGATCTGATCGAGGAGGTGAATATCTTAATCAAAAATTTTTGAGATATCTTAAGGACAATGGCATAGTCTCTCAGTGAACTCCTCTTGAAGTACCTGAACTCAACAGAGTATTCAAAAGGAGAAATAGGACCCTATTAGATATGGTCAGGTCCATGATGATCTTCACTGATTTATCCTATATCTTTGGGGACATGCCTTATTAACTTCAATTTACCTATTGAATAGGGTTCCATCAAAATCTGTTTCTACCATACCATATGAGATATGACACGATAAGAAATCGAGTCTAGGTTATCTTAAGACTTGGAGATGGTCAGCCTATGTCAAGAGACAGATGGTTCATCAATTAGAGAATAGATCTGTAATAGCTTATTTTATTAGGTATCCAAAAGAATCAATAGGATACTACTACTTTTCACAAGATCACAATATGATTGTAAGTCGCAACCATATTCTTAGAAAAATAGTTTATCCAAGATGGTGGTAGTGGAAGATTAGTTGAGCTTGAAAAGAAGGTCTCTGAAGAGCAAAGAGCTATGAATCCTTAGGAACCAATTATTCATGAGCCAGTAGTTGATGTTCTTCCACCAGTTCGTAGATCTAGTAGGATCTTTCGATCTCCTGAAAGGTACATAGGTATGCTTATGGAAGAAAAAAAATATTTCTTATGAGAGATAAGGGTCATGATGATGATCCTAATACCTTTGACGAGATGATATCTGACATCAATTTTAAGAAATGGTTAGATGCAATGAAATTAGAGATTGACTTGATGCACTTGAATCAAGTATGGACCTTAGTGGATCCACCCGAGGGTATAGTACCCATTAGGTGTAAATAGATTTACAAAAAGAAAATATGCACCGATAGTAAGGTAGAAACCTATAAAGCTAGGCTCGTGGTAAAAGGTTATAGTCAATGTGAAGGTATTGACTATCAAAATTTTTTTTTGCCTATAGCTATGCTGAAATCCTACCACACTCTGCTTGCTGTTGCAGCTTTTTATGATTATAAAATCTGACAGATAGATGTAAAAACTACCTTCCTAAATGGATATCTTGAGAAAAATATCTATATGGAGTAGCCTTTGGGTTTCGCATCAGGTGATGGTGATCACCAAGTCTGTAAGCTACAAAGATCCATATATGAATTAAAGCAAGCTTCTCAATGTTGGAATCTTTATTTTGATGATGTGATCAAATCATTTGATTTCATCAAGAATGGAGAAGAACCTTGTGTATACAAGAGGGTCAGTAGGAGTGCAATAATATTCCTCATATTATATGTGGATGATATTCTCCTCATTGAAAATGATATTTTCATGCTAACCTCGGTCAAAAGATGGTTGTCAAAGAAATTCTCCATAAAAGATCTAGGAGAAGCATCCAATATTCTTGGAATAAAGGTCTATAGAGATAGATCTAAAAGGATACTAGGCCTATCACAAAAACTGTATATAGAGAAAGTGCTGAAGAGGTTCAGCATAAAAGATTCTAAAAGAGGACTCTTACCTTTAAGGCATGGTATTCATCTTTCCAAGATGATGTATCCGATCACATGTGACAAAGTTTAGTGCTTGAGTAGGATTCCTTATGTCTTGGCTATAAGGAGCCTTATATATGCCATGCTGTGTAGTCGACCTGATATTATCCTTATTTTGAGTGTCACAAGCAAGTATCAGTTGAATCTAGACGAGGAGCATTGGATAGCTATGAAGAACATCCTTAAGTATTTGAGAAGAACTAAAAATTTATTCTTGATCTTTGAAGGAGATTCTGAGTTGTCAGTCGAGGGGTATACTGATTCAAACTTCATGTCTGATCTTGATGATAGAAAGTCTACGTCAGGATATATGTTCGTATGCAATGGTGGCATATTCAGCTAGAAGAGTTCCAAGCAACCCATCATAATAGATTCAACCATAGAAGTTGAATATATCACTATTTTGGATGCTACAAAAGAAAGCTTCTCATTCAAAAAGTTCGTCATAGAGCTTAGGTTATGATATCAGATGTCATACCACTTTATTGCGACAACAATGGAGCCAAGCACTTGCTAAGGAGCTGAGGTCTCATAAGAAATCAAACTATATTGAGTGACGGTTCCATATCACATGTGACTATCTCAAAAAAAAATATATCGAGGTACGAAGAGTAGACTTTGTAGGCAACATGGCAGACCTACTGATAAAGTAATTAAGCGAGCCAAAGATGGACGTCCATCTTGAAAAGATGGAACTTAGATTAGTGGCCAATTAACTTTAGTTTAAGTGGGAGGTTGTTAGATATATATCCTAGAAGCCAATATGGCTGACATATTATAATAAATCTAGAGCATAATTTTATACATTAAAATATTAATTTAATCGATAAAAGGATAAGTTTAATTTTTATTCAAGAGTGATGTGTCCTTGAATCGTCTATAGAATTAATACTTCGACACATATTCTTAAGGTGTTGAGAATTAAAGGTATGTATAATTAATTTCTAAATACTTTTGATCTTAGTATCATCATAAGGATGGTGATTGATCCAGATAGATCGATGCACAGATCGCTTCCTTCTGGATAGATAAGTTTCTGATCTATAGTGTAGAGACACTGAGCGATGAGTGTGGATAGTTGTTAGAGAATAACTAGTATTAAGCGTGACCATATAAGAGATCACTTGGATTTTTAATCAATCATCAATAATTATCTCGATGCTGTAGTTATGTGAATGGTTCTTTGACCTATGATATTTTGACTGCTTGCAGTGAGACTGTTGGAGTTTGATTGATACATAAACATGACCTCATTGATACCTTATCGTGGATGTTGGCGATAGTTGGACCATTGTAGGAGTAGGATGTGCATTTAGATAAAATTTATGGATCTTGATAGAAAGAAGTAGTCCTATAGAATTTGAGAGGCTAAGTTCGAGAGTCTATGACCATAGCAGTGTGATTAATGGAAAAGAATTTACATGGAGATCACAAATAGATTTGAGCTAATCAAATCTATCATATGATTGATAATGAGATTTGATAATTTATCCATGATCTGCCATCTAGTCAAGACTCATAATAGAGGGACTGAATCACATGTAAACTATATCTTAAGATTCTTTTTTGATTCTATTGAGTTGCCACTACATACTGTTAGGTGTCACTGATGAATTATGAGAGCTCACTAGGGTTGCTCAGGATCGACAATCTTTGATGAGTTAGAATGAAATCATTTCAGTCTATTGAAAAGAGTTTCAATGATACTATGATGGAGATAATGGTATATCTCACCATCAGATAAAATTGAACCTATCGGATCACACAATAAAGAAATTAGACCTGGAATAAGCAATTGAGCTTATAAAGTCTCAATTGGATTTCGAGAAATCCTATTGGATTCAAGGTAACCTTGCTAGCACATGGTTGAACTCAATTTTTTCTTTACATCTGAATTATTTATTTGATAAGATTAATTCAAGTTAATTATTTTCTAATAACTTAAATGAATTAGATTCATTAGGTTTCAATTTTTGGATGCTTAGGATTTTAGGTTATATGTATTAAGGATTCAAACCCTTAATCAATTTTTTTGATTGTTTGCATGGGATGCCACTTGATTCGATCAAGTTAGGTGTGCCCACTTAAAAAAGGGCATGAAAGACCAGCATGGGGCATTCCCTAAACCCCATGTGGCATATGAAAAAGTGGATGAAAAAGGCTCCAATAGTTAGCACCTAATTAATCTCCTATAGGGGGTCAAATGTCTAAGGCTACAAGGATTACTAATGCAAGTAGAACTTGTATTAAGGGGCTATTTGATTTTGAATAAGATTCAAACCTTTTACCTATTTAAAGGAGCCTTCGCTAAGGCTCTTAACATCAGATTTTCAGCAACTCCCATGCCTCCTAAGGTCTCCTCATGCCTCCCTCTCTTCTCTCTTCTAGTTCCAATGCCCAAAGGGGTTTGGGCATCCTCCATCTCCACACCCAAAAGGAGTTTGGGCATCCCACTTGCTTGCTGCTTTTCAGACCTTGGTTACTTCATCATTAAGGAAAGAAAAGCAAGAGAAGAAGAAAAAAAAAAGATCAAAAAAAAATTCAAAGAGTTGATCATGATCTAGACTTCATTCAGATTCGCAGGGTGATCGTTCTTGGAGAAGAAAGATCAATACCAAAGAAAGCTATTCCATGCTGATCCTAAGAGGATACCCATAGAGGTCAGACATTTGCACAGCTAAGGGAGAACCTACTCTTTTTCAGACCTTGATTTAAAGAAAGAAATTATGAAATAGGTATGTGATTTGATCATATATTTAATTTCAGCATAAAATTCAATATGTGTCCAATTTTAGCATATGAAATCGATTCTTGTGTTCTATATTTTTTGCATGTATGATTTAGATTAAAAAATATTTTAATCTTCTATTTTACTACATTGTTTAGAAAAAAAAAATTGAAACACATATGCATGGCCCAACATGAAATTCCAACAGGTTGTTCCTGGGATTTGCTATCGGTTGGCTCGATAATTGAGCTAGTTCTCTCCTCATAGTGGACTCAGCTAACTATCATATTTGTGCTTCTAGCCTGATGATGGATTACTATTAGGTCATAATCATTTGTTTGATTAAACCTATTGTCGGCTAGAAAAGTCTGTTGAGGAGGTGAGTATGATGGTTGATTATAGTATGGTGGCTGGATAGGCTGTCTAGGCCGACCTCTATTATAGGTATAGTTCTGGTATTGGGGTCTATTTTGAAAATTTTATACAGATGAAATTTAGGTCTAAGCCTAAGACGGTTAGGATCTCCTAAAAAAATTAGGGTGGTTCCTCCAACCTGGGTTATATGTGTTTGAGAATGGGTCATTAATAGGTTTGGAGTAGCCTTATTCAGCTTGAACTTATTCTTAGATGAAAGGTAGAAACTATGGGATATTCACTCCATGATGGGCTGGGCTAGCACAGATAGAATAAATCTCCTAATAATTAGAAGGTGATGTATATTGTACAGGAGATTGTTGATCTAGGACTAGGACTTGATCTAACTTCTGGACAAGAAAATCGATTTTATCTAATTTTTGAGCTATCAGGTTTAAGTTAGCCTTAGAACTAGAGTCTGTATGTTCGATCTCATAGATAGCCTACTTTTGGTGAGGATCAACCTTTCATAGGAAGATAATGAAGCATAGTTGATCAAATTTTCACTCAAAATTTTAAACAAGGCATAGGCTTCATCCTCACTCTTGCTCATGAATGCACCTCCACAAGATGCATCTACCATCTATATATATTGGTCTCCTAAACCCTTATAGAAAGCTTGAACAATTGCCACTTAGATAGACCATAGTGTGGATATTTTCTAAGAAGTTTCTCCCATGACTCATGAATTTATTCTCCTGAAAGCTGAGTAGATCTAGTGATGGCTCACCTCATGGTGTTAGTTCGACCTATCAGATAGATTTTTTTAAGAAACTCGTGTTGCATCTCAACCCAAGTTTGGATTGGTCTCCCTATTGTGCCAAGCCAGTACTTGGCTTTGTCCTTTAAAGAAAAAGAGAACAAGGTCAGTCTAAGTGCATCATCAGTAAAATTTGGATCTTCATCATGGAGCAAATTTATAAGAACTCATCCAAATACTTGTAAGAATCTTCATTGGTGTTCCCATAAAAGGATGGAAGCATTTGGATTATAGTCGACTTGATCTCATAATGGCTTGCAAGAATATCAGGTAAGTGGATACAAGTCGATGGATTATAAATGAAAGGAATAAAGTATTCCTTCATCTGCTTAGGTGGTTCTCTAAGATTTTCAGCTATTTGATTATCAGGTTTGATATGGATCAATCATTCAATTTCAAAATTGGGTTCAACTAAATAAAAAAAGAGAGATCTCCTACCATGCATGTACCAGTGCAAACCCTAATATGTGTGCTTCAGAATTTTTTTTTAGGAAAAGAGGAAGAGAAAGAAGAGAAGAAAAAAAAAGAGAAGTGCTAAAGAGGAGAACCCTTAGAGAGTCTTAGACCTAGATGTTGGGTTCCGATCGTATAGTGAAATATAAATTTTAAATATTTTTAACATGCATAAAAGAAGTTTTAACTCTTAAAACCAGCAAATCAGAACTCAAACCCTAGAATCACCTTACAGACTTCAATCAAACCAAAACAAGCATGCAATAGGGAAGAAGCTATACTTTCTAAAGATGATGGTCTAGTAATAGAATGGTCTCCATAAGACTCCAAAGCAAAAGTTCACAAACTGTGATCCACACGAGACTGATTAGGATCCTTCCCAACTGAAGTAGTGCTGCAGTCTTTCTTCACAAGAACACCGCCAACTTTTCTTCTCAAGAACCATTGGCACCATAACCTGTATGCCTTCAAATCCTCTACTAGGACCACGCCAAGGACCTCTTCTCAAGAGATCTCACCATCCAAATTTGGTTTAGGACTCTAACACTTGGAAGAACTAAACCCTAGGACAAGCAACCCCTTGCTTTCCTTTTCCCTCTTGCCTTCCTTACTATTTTTTCTCTCTATTTTTTTTTCTTATCTTTTCTCAAAATTTTTTCTATCTTTTCCTCACCTATCCCATGCCTAACAACCAGAATATGGAGGGCCTTATCAACAAGGGGCATCCCCTTTTATAAGGTATGAAGAGATGCTACCAAGGGACGTCAAGTCTTTGAATTCTATGATGATTTAATTCACCGTGTGAAAATTTGTTAAGAAGTTAATAAGTAGAAGGACTCTTCCTCTGCATGCACTTCCCAAAGTAACATCAAATGTCGCATCCCATAGGAAATTGGCATGGAATAAATGTAGAAAAAGGAAGGTTGTTAAGAGTCTTAATGAAGAAGGACTCTTCCTTCTTTCAACACAAATAAATGAAGTGCTCTTAATTAATTGGCATGGAAATCAGGTAGGTGGCATGGAGGTCTCCTTTCTCACATGGAACTCTTCCATGATAAGTAAAAAATTAACCTAATCTAAGTAGGTTTAAGGCAACAGGCTAGGTTTAGCTCAAACTCTTTTGAACTAACCTAATTGAGAACTTTAGTTAACACAATATTCTAGCATATCAAATTAACCCATAGGATTTATAATAAATATTAATTTTATCAGATCAAGAATAAATCTCAAAGTGTGTGATCTATTAGATTTCATATCTAGCCAGCAGTGGACTCAGGCTCATGACCTAAACCAATTCGATTGAATAGGTCAGCCCAAATGCACCAATTAATCAGAACTCTTTCTAATTAATTTTTGAATTAAATTCTTTTAATTCTTTTGAGTTTAAAAGTTAAGATTAACATCTAGCAATATATCATCACCATCCGAAAGATATAAAATTTAATAAAAATATCAAAATTATTTTTTAATGATAAGTTACTGTGCAATTCAATCCTTCAGTCATACAACATCCCAGATGAGCAATAAGCATAAAATTATTGGATCTCATATGATGCTTTCAAGGCTAAGGTCAAGGTCCAAAGTCCATGAGGTGCTCATGGGGTTTCTAAGACTAGTTTGGGTCCTAAGACGAAAGGTTGTCAACCTTTCGGGTCTTGAGGTTCAAGAGACTTGAGCCTCAAGGGGCTAACTTGTTTTGGACTAAATTTGAGTCTTAGATAGATAAAATTTATTCAAATCATGGGTGTATATGGGTTTGAGTTAGCACAAATCTCATATCAAGTTAGCCAAGGGAGTTTTATGGTTGGGCGACATTGACTTTGTATAAATACCTTTGTATTTAGGATTTGTATGGATGGTTCAATCAATCAAATTATTTTCTCTCTAAACTTTTTCTCTCTTCCTTCCTCTCCCTCTCTCTGGTCTTCTCCACATCTTAAAACCAAGAAACCTAGGGTTTCTTGGCTGCCACCCCAAAAAGGAAAGAAAGGAGGCGCTAGAAACCAGTGCCCCCACTTTGTGCACGCTCCTATTTTGAGCGCCCCTTCTTAGCCATCCAAGGAGAGTTCTAAGTCCTATTTTTTTATTTTTTGGAGGCTTCATCAAGAGTGCTTCCAGGTTCCAAAAGGTGGATTTTAGATCTGATGGAGAAGGGGTTCAAATCGAAGAAGGAAATCCTACTAACAGGATTTATAAAGTTGTTGAAACCAGGAAGGCTGTTCTTCTTCAACGTGTTTCATCCCCTTCCAACGAGTTTTCTTCATTGATTTCCTGATGG
>NC_026002.2:55587500-55599840 GCF_000442705.2 Elaeis guineensis | reverse complement strand
GCTGTTCCATATAGATATCTTCCTCAAGATATCCATTTAAGAATGCCGTTTTCACATCCATCTACCATATTTCATAATCAAAATAGGCTGCAATAGCAAGTAATGTGCGGATGGATTTTAACATGGCTATGGGCGAAAAGATATCCTGATAGTCAATGCCTTTGCGCTGACTATAACCTTTCGCTATGAGCCAAGCCTTGAATGTCTCCACATTTCCATCTGTATCTATCTTTCTCTTGAAAATTTATTTACACCTAATAGGTACAATACCTTCAGGTGGATCTACCAAGGTCCAGACTTGATTTGAGTGCATCGAGTCAATTTCTGATCTCATTGCCTCTAACCATTTTTCGAAGTCGATATCTGATATCGCCTCATCATAGGTCTTGGGTCATCACCATGAGCTCCATTTCTCGTGTGGAATATTTTCTCTACATCCTCTTATATAGTACCTAAGTACCTTTCGGGAGGACGAAAAATCCTAGTCGATCTACGAGGTGGAAGAGGTTGTGTTAGGACTGGTTCTAATTGATTGGATTCCTCAGGTTCTTTAGCTCGTTGTTCTTGAGAGACATTCTTCTTGAGCTTAATTATTCTTTCGATGCCACCATCTTGAATAAACTATTTTTCAAAAAAAATAGCATGTTGATTTACAATCACATTGTGATCTTCCAAAATATAAAAATAGTATCTTAATGACTCTTTAGGATATCCTATGAACCGAGCTCTAAAAGATCTGAACTCTAACTTATCCGCTTGCTGTCTCTTGACATGAGCCAGACAACTTCAAATTCTGAGATGACTCAGACTTGGCTTCTTACCATGTCATATCTCATACGGTGTGGTAGGAACGATTTTAGAGAAAATTCTATTCAATACATATATTGCTGTCATGAGACAATGTCCCCAAAGAAACTTGGAGAGGTCCGTGAAGCTCATCATGGAATGGACCATATTTAATAGGGTCCGATTTCTCCATTCTGAAATTTCGTTGAGTTGTGACGTTCTAGGTGGAGTCCATTGTGAGACTATGCCATTATCCTTAAGATAGTCTAGGAACTCCCGACTAAAGTATTCACCTCCTCGATCTGATCGAAGAATCTTAATGGGCTTTTCTGTTTGTTTTTCTACCTCATGCCTGAATTCTTTGAACTTTTCAAAGGCTTCAGACTTGTGTTTCATTAGAAATACATACCCGTACCTAGACATATCATCGATAAAGGTAATGAAGTAGACATAGTTGCCTCTAGCCAGCATATCAAATGGGCCGCACACATCCATATGTACTAGGGCAAGTAGGTCTGTAGTCCTTTCTCCATGTCCCACAAAAGGAAGCTTGGTCATTTTGCCTTGAAGGCATGATTCACAAATTGGATATGACTCGAAAGTCAACAGACTCAATAGCTCGAATTTCTCCAATTTGTTAACTCTGTCTTCCGTTATATTTTCTAGCCTTAGGTGCCACAGATACCTATCATTTAGACTATCTCTAGGCCTTTTAATTCCCATGACATTCACATTTTGCTCGATATGAAATACAGATACATCAATATGTAGCTGATAGAGATCATTAATAAGAAAATCATTTGCAACTTTATTATTTTTATAAAATATGTTATAATGGTTCTTATGAAAACTAATCACATAGCCTTCTTATGCTAAACATAAAATAGAAATCAAATTCCTGCTTGCTGCAGGCACATAATAACAATCTTTAAGAACTAAATCTAATCCTAACGGTAATCGCAGAGGGTAGGTTCCCACAGCCACAGCAGCAACTCTTGCTCCATTTTCGATACGTAGGATCATATCTCCATCCCTCAGCCTCTTGCTCTCCTTAAGATCCTGCATAGATGTGCACAAATGAGCACTAGAATCGGAGTCAAGTACCCAACTAGATGCAGAGGAAACCGTAAGATTAGATTTTGTAACGTGCATTCCTCCAGAAGGACCATCTTTCTTGTTCTTCAAGGTGGCCAGGTACTGAGGATAGTTTTGCTTCCAATGACCGTCTGAATTACAATGAAATATTTTCTCTTTTCAGCAGTCTTCTTCTTCGGTTCCGTCTTCTTTTTCTTCCCATCCACCTTCTGCTTCTTCACAGACTTCTTCTTCTTTTCAAAAGATTTTTTCTTGGAAGAAGTCTGCTTTATAGTAAGGACTGAGCCTTTTGAACCATTCAAAGAAAGCTCAGCCGTAACCAACATGTTCATTAACTCAGCCAAGGTACACTGCATCTTATGCATATGAAAGTTCATGATGAACTGACCATATGCATCAGATAAGGATTGAAGGATCACATCAATCTGAAAATCCCTGTCTAAGATGACATCGAGCTTCTCAAGCTCCTCAATGTCCTTGATCATTGACAAACAATGATCTTGGACTGATTGTCCATCATGCATTTTAGCCTTAAAAAGCCTTTGGCAGACTTGATACTTGACTGCACGACTTTGTTCATCAAATAACTCTTGTAGGTGAGCAAACATTTGGTGGGTAGTTATAATATTCTCATGCTGGCGTTGCAAGTCATCAAACATGGCACCCAACATATAGTACCTGGTTTTGTTATCTTCATCCGTCCATTTTTTCAGAGACGCTCTCTATTCAGCAGTCGGACATGCTGGCATGGTAGGTGGGTCCTGGTCCAAGACATGAGTCAGTTTCTTAGAACCCAGAATAATTTTGTAGTTTCTCAACCAGTCTTTGAAATTAGGTCTAGTCAATCTATGGGTGTCTAATATTTTGGTCAGGAGGTTAGACGCAGACATATTTTTTGTAGAGAGTCAAAAGTTTCTAGTTAGATTTTATAATCAGACTTAATCAATTTATTTAGGAGTTTTATTTTTAAACAAATTAGGCTCTCACTATTTTCTCAGATCCCTACACTCTCTAGGTAGAGATGGAAAAATCTCCATGATTAATGATTTCTAGTGGATGGTGCGGTCTCACCGACTGGCTCATCACCTCACCTAATAGTTATTGGTGATGGATCAACCGATGAGTGGACAACTCTTGTCCAATGATTCTCTAATCATGGTGCACCCAAAACTTGGTCTCTAATTCATGAAGCTCACCGTGTCCGAAATATTACTCCAATCCTTAGTTAAGTCAGACCCACCATTTGTATGAACTAGATTTTTGATTGAGTCCCTCACCGTATCCGAAATATTGAGCACAACCCATCCTTTAATCCGTAGCATCCAATGCCTAATGGACATGGTTGCATCTTTCTGGTGCAACCAAACCACTGTAACCAGCCGAGAACAATCAACCCCCGGAAGGGCCCGCACATCCATAATGGTGGAAGACCTTAGACTTAATGTTTTCTTAGGGAGATTTGATTTAGGTCTCATTAAACTTAACTTGACATAGTCATAACAATTATGACTAACCTAGTAACGTAGGCTAGCTCGAATTGTTAACCACCTCAAATCAGAACTGGGTCGACACATATGGCCAGGTAAGTGAGACCGATGGAAGGGATATGCCATTAACTTGATAAGAATGCATTCGAGTCGAGTAGCTCCCAATTAAAAATCAGTCGGTCGCATCTGCCCAACTTACCTTAGATACCAAATTGTCGAACCAGAACCGATTGGGTTAGTCTACAATCCAGGCTCTAACCACTGAGCCAAATTAGGTCTTAACTTGATCGAGTCACATCTAAATATGATTCAACCTTGACCTAGACTTAATCCTATTAGGCTGGTCAATTATTAGCTTTCATGATCCCACCTAACCAACTTTTGATTCAGTTTGATCAACCGCTAGACCTAATTGAGCTACCCAAGCCCGAACCCAATTTTATGAAAATGGCTTAGATCTGAAATTCTCAATTTTAGACCTAATTAGATTTCATAAGCTTAATTCATTAATTAAGACTTGGGTTCATAAATAAAATATGTAAAATAAATCCTAGGGTTTCAGGATCTAGGATTTTGTAGAAAAATAAATTTTGATTTCTGATTAAGGATGAATGCGCAGCACTTCTACATGCCATAAGAACATCCCATTGAATGGGAGGAGAGGGTCTTAAACCCTACTTTGTTCTTATGACCGGACAGTCATGAGGAACACCTTAATCAGAAATATTAATTTAACTACAAAACTAGTTAGATCTAAGTTACATATCACATATATAATTTCAGATCTAACTAATACATGCTTTGCATACATCTCATGTATTAAAATCTGATCTAATTAGCATGCTTTCAGATCTGACACATCACATATAATATCTAAAAATAAGATTTAAATTGAACTATTCAATATAAAATCTATTCTAAACAGTTACTAGAATAATTCTACAACTAGTCTAGGCATGCAATAGATCAATCTTATGTATTAATTAAAATTTTATTTTTTATTTTTTCATCTGAATATAATATTTATAATATTAGAAAAATTGAAAATAAATTAAATCTAATTTATATTTTAATCATATTAAAATATAAAACTATAAGACTATTCATAGATCAAACTACTCCTAGTCTAGTCATGCATCTCATACATGTTAGATCTACTTAGATTTAATTTTAAATTTTTTTGATTTCAGATCCTATCATATCTGATGTGATATCTAAAATTTATTAATATTAGATAAATAAAAATAAAAATTAGATCTAAATTAGATCTAAAATAGAGCCATCAATCTGGCTCTGATATCAATTGAAGGAAAAATCGGCTTTTTCCTTGTAGGATCTTCCAGATCTAATGAAATCTGGAGTGGAATATTTCAAAAAAATTATCCTACGATATTTTAGATCTAAGATCTATTAGATCTAATTTTTATTATCTGATATTAAATCTAAAATTAAATCTAGAAATATGAGGAATAGAGAAATACCTCTAGGGTAACTAGATTACCCTGTAGATGATCGCAGCAGTGCCCGAGGTTCTAAAATAGCCACGCAGTCACCTGACCTCTACCAGTATCCACTTAAGCAAGATCTAGATCATCTTCTCCTCATAAATCTTTGCTCCAAAAATTAGATCTGAAAGATCTTCAAAAGATCTTCTGAAGCGGGAGCAACAACTTCTCGATAAATCTCTGCAACCTTCTAATTAGAGAGCCACCACACCTTGGACAAGCACCAGATGGATAACCAACCTCTTGGACATGAAGAGGGGAGGGAGAGGAGTAGAGGGGAAATAGAGAAGTAGAGGGGTTTCACATTTTTGCTAGGTATTGAGTAGAGTCTCTAAACCCTAGGCGCAGACAGGTTTTAAATAGACCCTGCTGCGCCATGCAGTGCCACATCATTCAACCAATCAAAAAAATTTAATTAATTTTGAAAAAAATTTAATTGGTAGAGTGATATCATCTGATCATATCAGGTAAGAACCCCACCAAACCCTCCTACTGTTGGCACCAACACTAGATAAACACAATGAGATTGGCGCCTAACAGTTTGAGTCGATCAAGGCATAGAGTCCTCATCTCATGGGACTCTATCCTTATCCACTTGGGGCGCATGCCATATCTGATTATGGCACCCACTTTGAGGGTAAAATTAGTAGGTGAACACTCCATAAAAACTCTCTAATGACCTCTTACCAAGTGGCCTTCAGTCTAAGGTCCATGGGTCAACGTTTGACCAATGTCTTAAAATAGAAATGGCAGGAGACAGGAATTAGCAGGTGTTGTCTTAAATTCATCTCATTAATTAAGATAAGTCCTTTCTAAGCTGCACTGACTCTAGTCAGACTGAAAGAAATCTTCTCAAGATTCTTTGGATGAGTCAAATCATATTTAGCACAGTCGAGATAAAAAAGATTACACGAGGAGAAAGTTAGGCTCAATCGTGTGCTAGCACGATTTTCTTGAACCTAATTGGATCTAATCCAAATCAATCGAACAGGGCTAGCTCAATTGATGATATCCAGACCCTAACTCTTGTTTTTGTGACCCAGTTAGGTTCATTTCTGTATGGTAATGAGACATGTCATGATCTCATCATTGACATCATCGAAACTCCTTTCGATGGACCAGAACTCTTCTGATTTAGATAATTAGAATGATCGATCATCAGGATAATTCTAATTGCTCCCAAAATCTATCAGTAACACCTAGTAGTATATGGTGGCAACCCATCAGAAATGAAGATGAACCTCTTGGTGCAGCTACATGTGTGATTGAGTTCCTCTATCATGAGTCCTGACTGAATTAAGGTTAAGGTGAACTCGTCAAACCCAACATCAGTCATATGAATTAATCGATTGATCCGAGTCCGATGTGAAACCTAAATGAAAAACTCTTTTCTATTATTTCACTCTGCTATGGCCATGGGCTTAAGGACTCGATCTTTCGATCATTATAGGACTACTCTTCTCATCTACCAAGGTTGATAGATCCCATCTTGGTGCAATCTGATTTCTACAATGAATATGCTATAGCCAACATACACCTCAGGGTTTCGAATGGCTAGGAGACCGAGTTATGGTGTAGTCAAACTATAACACACTCAAGGTGAACTGTCGATGTACCTCAGGTCATAGAACTAGACACACAGCTGCAGCATCGAGCTAGTCATCGACGAGAAGGTAGATTTTTTTATGACTGCTCGAGGTGGTCACGCTCAGTACTTTCATTCTCAACGAATACCTGTACTCTCGCTCTGATATCTTTACATCGTAGACTTAAGATACATCTATCCTAAGGAAGCGATCGTATACCAATCTTTCGGATCGATCACCATCCTCGTGATGATCCTATGGTCAGGAGCTATTTATGAGTTAGTTATGTAAATTCATGTCTTAAATTTTTAACTTTTAAAAATATGAATTAACATTCCTACTAACTCAAAGAATGTATCACAGACATAATGTACACAATGTGATAGTAGAATAACCCTTTAATTCATTTATAGTCAAAATTATAAATTTGCCCTTACATTTGTGCAGGAATGTGTCAGCCAATCTGGTATCTAGGGCAAACATCTAACATTTGGGACTCTACTCATTTGCTCACTCTCTTCAAGAGTTATCGGACAATCCTTCTTAGAGAGAGAAATTCTATGGCCTATCGGTAGATAGTCCTTCTTGGAATTCTCCATGCTGAACTTCTTCAGCACAGTGCCTATGTACGTGGACTGGGATAACCCAAGCATCCTTTCAGATCTATCCCTATAGATCTTCATCCCTAGGATGTAGGATGCTTCACCCAAGTCCTTCATGGAGAACTGCGATGACAACCAAACTTTTATTCCCTATAGTGCGGAGATGTCATTCTCGATTAAGAGAATGTCATCCATGTACAAGATAAGAAATACCACAACTAGACTATTTGCCCATTTATAGATGCAGAGCTCTTCTCCGTTCTTAATGAAGCCATACATTTTGATCACCTTATCAAAATGCATGTTCCAACTCCGAGAAGCTTGCTTCAATCCATAAATGGATCTCTGAAGCTTGCACATCTTGGACTCATCTATGGATATAAATCCCTCAGGTTGTATCATATACACCTCTTCGGTCAGCTCTCCATTCAGAAAAGCTGTCTTTACATCCATCTGCCAGATCTCATAATCCAGATGGGCAGCTATTACAAGCATTATCCGAATGGATTTGAGTATTGTCATAGGAGAGAATGTCTCATCATAGTCACTACCATAATGTTGATCATACCCCTTGGCAACCAGATGGGCTTTATAGGTCTCCACCTTTCTGTCTACACCCCTCTTCCTTTTGAAGACCCATTTATACCCAATGGGTTTAACCCCTTCAGGTGGGTCAACCAATGTCCATACATCGTTGACCTTTATAGACTCCATTTTGGATTTTATGGCTTCAAGCTATTTCTCAAAATTAGGTCTCTACATTGCATCCATATAGGTGATCAGATCCTCATCATTCTCATCGAGTTCGATGGGATCACCATCCCGGACCAAGAAATCGTAGTATCTGTCTGGCTGATGTGGTACTCTACCGGATTGCTTTAATGGTGTAGGTACATTGGGCTCCAAATTTAATCTAATCAAATCCAACTCAAGTTCAGCTATTGGTGTCAGTCCTTCTACCTGTTGAACTTCATCAAGTTTAACCTTAGAGGCAATAGTTCCTTCACCAAGGAACTCCTTTTCTAAAAATGTTGCTTTAAGGCTGACAAATACCTTTTATTCATCAGCATGGTATAAAACATATCCTATAGTCTCTTTGGGGTACCCTATGAATGTGCATTTGTCAGACCTAGGTCCGAGTTTATCTGTAACTAACCGTTTGATATAGGCCAGGCACCCCCAGACCCTAAGGTGTGAAAGTGCTGGCTTACGTCTTGTCTATATCTTATATGGAGTCTTAATTACAGACTTATTTGGAATCTTATGTAACAGATAACAGGCCGATTCGAGTGCATATCCCTAGAAAGATATCGACAAGCTGGCAAAACCCATCATGGATCGGACCATGTCTAATAGAGTCCGATTTCTCCTTTCAGACACACCATTATGCTGTGGTGTTCCTGGAGGAGTCTATTGGGAGAGAATCTCATTCTCTCCTAGATATATGAGAAACTCACCAGAAAGGTATTCTCCTCGGTCAGATCGAAGAGTTTTAATACTCTTCTCAGTTTATTTTTCTACTTCACTTCGGAATCGTTTGAACATTTTAAATGAATCTGACTTATGTTTCATCAGATAGACATATCCATATCTGGATAGATCATCCGTGAAAGTGATGAAGTAGAAATATCCACCTCTAGCACTTATGCTTATGGGCCCGCATACATCAGTATATACTAGGCCCAAGAGCTCAGTAGCTCTTTCACCTTTTTCAGTAAAAGATGACTTGGTCATTTTACCAAGAAGACAGGACTCATAGTTTGGAAGTGATTCACAATCACTGACTTTGAGGATTCCCTCTTGAGTCAGCCTGTTTATCTTATTCTTGTTTATATGACCTAGCCTACAGTGTCATAAGTAGATCTCTGATACATTATCTAATCTAAGGGTGCTTGCCAATAGAATAGACTACGTTAACAGGCTGTGATAACATATACACACCATTGTTCAAATATCCATAAAATATAGTAACATCATTCATCATGATATTACAAACTTGTTTCTTTATTGAAATTTCATAATCATTTTTGGCCAGAAGGCCAACAGAAATAACATTTAAAAAGAAACTGGGACAGAAATGACAATCATTAAGAACAATAGTATGGGACTCAAATACAAGTTTCAAAATTTCTAATGCTAGAACTAAAACTGGTCTTCCATCTCCAATGTTCAGGAACCTCTCGCCTTGCTCAAATCTCCTATTGACCTGCAACCCCTGCAATGAATTGCAAATATGGTAAGGGCTACTGGTATCCAATACCTAGTCAGTTGTATCATAAATAAAAAAATTACAAGGAGTTATCATATAAATACCTTTCCCAACAATAGCTTGCTTCTATCTCTGCCTGTTCGAATCCAGGGAGGCAATGTACTGAGGATAGTTCCTCTTCTAGTGCCCCCGCTTCTTGCAAAAGAAGCATTCAGCTTGACTCTTATCGGGCTTGATCTTTCTGGTCTGATCCTGCACATATGTCCCAGCCTGAACTTGCACCTTTTTCACTTTCTTCTTCTTGTTCTTCTTTCCTTTCTTAAAGGATCAAGAACCAGAAGACGTACCTCCCACTAAGTTCACCGACTCCTTGTAGAGTTGGTGATCCTTCTTAAAGTTCTGAAGTAACCCCAGTAATCCATGGTAGTTTACTTCAGGCTTTGACATTCTATAATGAATGAGGAATGGGAGATAAGACTTGGGCAGTGAGTTCAGTATTGCTCATGCAAGGGAAAGTCGAGGTTGCTCAAACGCTCCATCAGCTTGATCATGTACAATACATGATCAGTGATAGAGGCACCATCTCGTATTTTGGTGTTGAAGATGGCACAACTAGTCTTGTACCTCTCCACATCATCGGGTGTGCCAAAGGCATCGTCCAATACTTGAAGCATGTCCTTTGGCTAAGCCATCTCAAATCTATGATTGAACTCGTTGCTCATGGCAGCTAGCATGATGCAGTGCACCGTGATCCGATTACTGAGCCACTTCTGATAAGTGTCTCTGACTGTTCCATGTGCATTGGCAGCTGGCTTTTTCAGTGCAAGATCTGTAATCACATATAGGATTCGTTCATGCTCCAGGACTATCTTCAACTTTCGATACCAGCTACCGAAGTTGGATCCCACCAACTTATCATTGTCCAACAATGATCGGAGCGATAGGAAAGTGACCATATCTGCATAAAAAAAAATCATAACCTAATTAGTAATTGATTCATTAAATCTAAAGATTTGAATTTTAATAAAAAAGTTTCTCCCACTATTTTATTCGTATTGGTAGCCTCTACCTCCAATTCGAAGAATTATCCTAATTCTTTAGTGGGTACTAGAATCCACTTAGACTGCACACAAGCCCAACTTTGGTTGGCCAACCTATGTACATCTAAGGGTAGGTTCATAACTAATTATTTCTCTAAATAATTTTTAGTAATTTTAATTTTGCCTTAGTCCCTAATCAGTAGGCTTTGGCCTCCACTGAAACGGTCTGGTTAGGTCCAACCATTAACATGACCATACCTAGCCCATCTAGCCAATGAATGATTAGGCCCAACTTTGTTTGGGTAACCTAACCACCATTTAGAAAGATATAGTCAAGAAATCATATTATGAATGACAATTCAATCAGCCGATAAGCACCAGGCCTTTGGGCCTCCAATGATTATCCAACTGATGGACCCATTATCATCCACTTATTGGGAGGCTATGATCTAGTTATCACTATAACTATTTTAGTTTAAGGATCTAATAATTTTAGAGGATTTAATTGATTTAGAGGAGAAGGTCAGATAAACCAGCTTATCATGATCCTCCCACTGGCTTCATCAAGTTAACTTAAGGGAGACCATTAAAAGGGTTGGTCTAGGAGCACCTAAATCAGTCACACTGATTTACCTAGCTAACATGGGTCAGCTCGAATAGTCAAGTGATCTAATCAAAATATAATTTCACCAATAGGCTACATAAGTTCGATCGATGGGAGGGTCTGCCAAAGCTTGCCTTAGACACCATCAGAAATGGCCAAGTAAGCGGGTTGTCAATTAAAAACCACCAGTCTGGTTTACCTTAGACACCAACTGGTTTAATTAGTTTTGATTAGATCAACCTAACAGTTTGTACTAGACCGCTTAGCCAAGAATCAAGTCTATTTGGTTCTCGTTAAAGACATGGACTTGACCAACTATAACTATTGTAATTGATCTAGACAATCTTTGACCTAATCTAAGACAACAATTAATTAGATTTAGTCAATTCTCTAATTAAGTTCATCTTTAATCTAACCTTAGGTCTAACCCAATTAATGGACCTAATTCTCACTAACCCATTAACCCAATATATTATGGTTTGTGTCTTAGGTTCTTCAATTCACAATCCTAGAACCTAATCAAACAACTTCTTAATGCTCAATTAAGTTTTGGGCTGAGGGTTGGGGTTTGGCTTTTCAAAAATATTTTTCATGTTTGTAAAATATTTTTATAACATGGTTCTTACCAACCAAGTTGCATGTTTGATTTATAATCAAAATGCAAGTGAAATAAGCATGAAACTACTTTAGATCTAATCTAAACAGGTTCATGTAATTGAAATAATTTCAACTTTAAACTACGCAAATTTCTCAGATAAATATATGATGGTTCTTTGCGTGGACTTATTAACAAAAAAAAATTATTTTAAATTTAAATATCTTTTAAATCTAATAAATCATAAATTTAATCTAGATCACATCTAACAAATTTATGATTAAAGATAGATTACATCTAGATTTTATCTTGACAACCTTTGCACTGTCAGGGTAAACCTTACAGCAGGACAACCTACAGTTCGTGATTGATCTAAAAATTTTAATTTTAGATTTAACAATCATATTATAAATTAGATCTAATCTAAGAAATAATCTAAGTATGTATAAATAATCATGTAACAAACAACCTAGGCTCTGATACCAATTGAAGGAACCAGATCTAAGATTTTAGGGTTAGATCTTGAAACTTTTTCAAGATCAGGCAGCGGAAGACTAAAAAAAATCAAAATTTATCTCATAAAACTAAAAAATTTCTAGATCTAAGATCCTATTACATGATTATTGCATGGTATTAAATCAAAAATTAAAATATAAAGAGCAAGAACTACATGTTGATCATATCAACATATTTCTATACCACATCTAATATATGTAAAATATAATAGATCAGATCTATTACCTTACAAGTTAAACGTTCTAACTTTGCTGATCTGGGCTTGAGGATGATGTTGTGAGCTTCACATGCATCTGACCTCTAGGAGTCATCCAC
>NC_026002.2:55490674-55587400 GCF_000442705.2 Elaeis guineensis | reverse complement strand
GATAGGTCAAATGTGTAGAACAACATCCTTAGAACCCATGCGGATATAGTTTCCATATAATTTATCTCCTTGACCAAAATGCTCATAGGATACCTCAGAGTTCAACTATCAACTCTGATCAGGTTGTCCACATTGTATTTCAAAATATCAAATCCATATGATGGATTATCCTGGCCAAGGTTTTGCTAAATTAAAATACAGCAACTCATTCTTCTCCAACTCTTGGAGTGGTCAATCCCATCTCGATCACCCTCTGACTTCACAAGTACTTGACTATGCCCAGAAGCCTTTCATCACTGAATTAGAAATTCAGTTAGTCCAGTACCAAAGCACAGTGAGTTGCTTGCAAGTCACTGAGGCGATCTCAAGTCTAAGGGACACTTATACCTATATCCTATCAGAGACATTCTCGACAGTAGAATGCTTTGGAGTTAGTCACGTTCAATGATGATGTACCCTTACATCTCACCTGTATGTCATACCAGTATCTTCACACTCTTTGGTTAAGAAGACAACCAACCCATATGACCTACAGCGACCTATGCTCAATAGAAGCTGTCGTCCTTATTAACAGCCTATCATTTGGTTGTGAACAGTTTTAAAGACTAATCGATAAATCCTCTCTTTATCAAACTTAAATAGTCCTAAGGACTTCATCACAATAACGAAGTTTATTAGAAGATAAAAACTTATGATAAAAATATCAAAAATATATTTTATTTATTAACAAATCAATTACAATACAAGGTTGCTCAACCGTCAACAGTTTGACGATTGGCTTTTGGGACATATTTCCTAACAAGCCCAAACTTGGTTAGTATATATGGAGTCCATTTCGGATTTCATAGCATCAAGCCATTTGTCAGGTCACTACTCATGACTGCTTACGAATAGATCGTGGGATCATCATTCTCAATGATGTGAGATGTGTTGTCATTCTCAATGACAAATCAATATCTGAGAGGTACATTATATACTCTACTTGACCTTCAGAGAGGAGATGTGTGTAGTGGCTGTACCTCAACAATGGGCATCAAGTCAAGGATCAATTTGTGAACTCTCCACATATTACTTCTAGATAGACTGTAGGCTTTAAATTTTCTCAAGTTCAACTGTTCTCCCACTGTCCTCTTCTTGGATGAACTCTTTCTCCAAGAAAGTGTTATGCCTGCTAACAAACTCTTTTTATTGAGTAGGGTGGTAGAAGTAGTATCCTATACTCTTAATAAGATAACCTACAAACCTGTATTTATCCAACCTAACACTTAACTTATGTTCTTAAGTATTTCTAACATAAGTAGAACAGCCCCAAATCTTAAGATACTTAAGATTAGATTTTCTTCCTCTCCATATCTCATATGGAATACTAGGCATAGATTTTCAAGATACCCTATTTAAAACATGTGCAGTAGTCTCTGGGGCATAATCTTAAAAAGAAATCAGAAGATCTGTGAAGCACATTCTGGGCTGCACTATATCTAATAAGGTGTGATTCTTCCTTTTAGTAATACCATTTAATTATGGAGTGTAAGTAGGAGTCCATTGAGAGAGAATTTTATTTTTTTCTAAATGATCAAAAAACTCACTAGTTAAGTATTTTCCTCTTCAATCAGATCGAAGAGCCTTGATACTTTTATCAATTTATTTCTCGATCATTCTTTGGTACTCCTTAAACTTATCAAAGACTTCAGATTTGTATTTCAATAAATACACATATCCAAATCTAGATAAATCATCAGTGAATGTGATGAAATAGGAGTATCCTTCTCTGGCCTGAGTCGATATTGGACCACAAACATCAGTATGTACTAGGTCCAAAATGTCAATCACCCTATCTTCATGTCCAGTAAATGGAGTCTTGATTATCTTACCCATGAGATAAGATTCACAAGTTTCATATGATTCAAAATCATAAGGATCAAAGAACTTTTCTTTGTATAACTTGTTAATTTTTGACTCATTGATATAACCAAGTCAACAGTGCCATAAGGATGTGACATTCACATCTTCTCTCTTTTTTTTTTTTATTTGATCAATATGAAGAATATTATCTTTAAGTAACAAGAATAAAAGATTATTATCTATAAAAGTATTATCATAAAATTCATTAAAAAGATAAATAAAGCAACCATTGCCCTTTCTTTTTATTTCAAAATCTTGTTCAAGTAACATAGGTACAAAAATAATATTTCTAACAATTCTAGGCATATAGTAATAGTCTTTCCATTTCAAAACTTTCCTCGAAGGCAACTTCAACATCAAGATTCCTATGGCTTCGGCCTGGATGGACTCTCTACTTGTGCCAAATAGCATAAAGTCATCTTCATTCAGATTTTTTATTTTCTGCAGACCCTACAATGATTTGCAAATATATGAGCCATAGGTGGTATCTAATACCCAAGGATCTAATATTAAAGTACCTAATGATAAATTTGTTTGCATCATATGTTAACCTTTAGCAATATTTGCTTCTTTGTGCTTCAAACTTGCAATGTAGTCCTTACAGTTCCTCTTCTAATGCCCTTCCTTACCACACTGATAACAAGTATCATTAGTGGAGACCTTCTTCACCTTCTTCTTAAAGATGCTAGCTTTAAGGTTCGATTTTTTCTTTGAATCCTTTTTGCCTTTCTTTTTAGAGATCTTATCTATAAGAAGAACAGGAGCCTTTTCACCCGTGAAATGGCTTTCAGCTATCTTTAACATGTTAAGCAGCTCAGGCAGACTAGTGTTCAGTTATTCATATGATAATTTATGACAAACTATGAGAAAGATTCAAGAAGTGACTATAGGATTAAATCCTAACTAAGCTCACCATCTATGGCAAAACCCAATTGTCTTAGATGAGTGATCAAATCAATCATCTGTAGGATATGGGTCTCAATAGATGTATTTTTACTCATCCTGATATGGAATAACTACTTAGATATCTCATATCTAATAGTCTGACTTTATTTTTCATACAACTCTTTTAAGTTAAGGAGTATGGAAGGAACATCCATGCCTTCATGTTGTCTTGGAAGTTCATTGCTCATAAAGGCAAGCATGATGCATTTGACAGTCACACTGTCATCTTACCACATTTTGTATGTAGTTCTTTCCTCCTTGATAGCATCTTCACCAATCGAATCAGATGTAGGGGTATCCAAAATATAAGAGACTTTCTCTTATATGAGAATAATTCTCATATTTCTCAATTAGTCTATAAAATTTGATCTAGTCAATTTGTTAGCATGAAGTATGCCATATAGTAAAAGTGAGGATGCCATTATATAGTTTAAATCTATAATAATAAAAATATAATATAAGCGAATAACTCATGATGGCATGCACAACTAGATTAGGATTTTTATCTAATTGTTACTCCCACTATTTTATCAAATATCATAGCCCTCTCCTACGATAAATGAAAAATCCTTATTGATTTTCTTAGTGGGGTTGAGATCCTAATTCCTCACAAAAGTCTTGTGGTTGCATAACAAACCTCATGAGTTCAATGATAAAAATTTCTTTCCAATTGAATCACATGCAACTCTCAATATATACTAGCCTCTAAAATATCTATAGTCTTATGGTTGCACAACAAACTATAATATTTTAGTTAAGTTAGATCTTTTATTTTCATATAGTCATATCTGAATAATGTTACCCTTATGGTTGCACAACAAAGCAACATATCCAAAAATACCATAAGCATCAACTATGCACCAAGACAACCCCACATCAATCTCCATAGTAAGCTTTGTGGTTGTACAACAAACTCACTATAGTTCTTGATATGGTATTGGCTTAGCATGAAGGAAGGCATATGTAGTGTCCACAATACTAAACAATCCAAACTCAAAACTCAATAAACCAGATTGACCTGATAAGTAGGTGGGAGGCTCCCCGATGCTTTCCCTAGGCACCAACAATTTGGCCAGATAAACTAATGGATCTAATTAGATAACCACTTTTGACACTTTCTTTGGACACCAATTGATCAATGAATTTGATATTCGGATAGCAAGTGAATCCTAACACTACAACTTAATATAATTTTTAATGAGGGCTTTATTTTGGTCTCTAACACATCCTAACATTTATATCATATGTAAAAGTGCATATCATAAGAAGGAAAGCAATAATATCATGCATTATACAATGCTATTCAAATTGTAATATCATTCATATGCCTATGCCAAAAACATGATAACAAGGATCATGTAGGGTGCATATATTACTTTAGTTCAACTATTGAGCCAAAGTTATTTGACTATGATTTGGATCCAACACTTGATTCAATTTACATGTCAAATTTAATTTGAATCAACATTTTGAATCTTAATCCAAATTGGATTACATCATATTCAAAACCCTAATCACATTAGGTCTGACCAGGTCAACAATTGACCTAAGTCCAATGCACCCTTAAAATCAATTAAATCATCAATCTATCATGAATCATAAAATTTTAGATAATTATAAATTCTAAATTTAACAACTGAAATTTAATAGTTGAACTACAATCATGATCAAAATAATTTTTGATTTAAAGATCGATATAAGTAATCGATTAATACAATCAACAACATATAAATCAGATCAAGTCTATATTACAATAATAGTATCTATTTGATTGAATCTAATAAGGATGACTCTGATACCATTGTTGGGTTTTAATCACACAATAGAATATAAATTTTAAAAATTTTTAACATGCATAAAAGAAGTTTTAACTCTTAAAACCAGCAAATCAGATTTTAAACCCTAGAATCACCTTACAGACTTCGATCAAACCAAAACAAGCATGCAATAGGAAAGAAGCTATAATTTCTAAACATGATGGTCTGGTAATAGAATGATTTCTACAAGACTCCAAAGTAGAAGTCCTTCAATGGTGATCCACACGAGACTGATCAGGGTCCTTCCCAACTGAAGTAGTGCTGCAACCTTTCTTCCCAAGAATACCGTCAGCTTTTCTTCTCAAAAATCGATTGTACCACAATCTATACACCTTCAAATTCTTCACTAGGACCATGCCAAGAATCTTTTCTTAAGAGATCTCACCATCCAAATCTGGTTTAGAACTCCAACACTTGGAAGAACTGAACCTTAGGACAAGCCACCCCTTGCTTTCCTTTTCTCTCTTGCCTTCCTTACCATTTTTTCTCTCTATTTTTTCTCTTATCTTTTCTCAATTTTTTTTTTACTTTTCCTCTTTTGCCTTTCTTTTCTCTCTTTCCTTCTATACTTTTTTTTTTCTTGCCTTATCATATAAGGGGCATCCCCTTTTATAAGGTATGAAGAGATGCTACCAAGGGATGCCAACTCCTTGAATTCTATGGTGATTTAATTCACTGTGTAGGAATTTGTTATGAAGTTAATAAGCAGGAGGACTCTTTCTCTATGTGCACTTCCCAAAGCAACATCTAATGTCACATCCTACAGGAAATTGGCATGGAATAAGGAAGGTTGTTAAGAGTCTTAATGAAGAAGGACTCCTTCTTTCAATGCAAATAAATGAAGCGCTCTTAATTAATTAGTGTGGAAATCAGATAGGTGGCATGGTTGACTTCTTTCTCTCATGGAACTCTTCCATGATAAGTAAGAAATCAATCTAATCCAATTAGATTCAAGGCAATAGGCTAGATCTAACTCAAACTTTTTGGAACTAACCTAATTGGGAACTTGCATTAACACAATATGCTAGCATATCAATTTAACCCATAGAATTTATAATAAATCTTAATTAGATCAGACCAAGATCAAATTCTAAAGTGTGTGATCCATTGGATTTCATATCTAGTCAGTAGTGGCCTCAGACTCATGACTTAAACCAATTCGATTGAATTAGGTCAGTCCAAATGCATCAATTAATTAGAACTTTTTTTAATTAATTTTTGAATTAATTTTTTTTAATTTTTGTGAGTCCACAAGTCAAGATTAACATCTAGCAATATTTTATAACTATCTAAAAGATATAAAATTTGATAAAAATATCAAAATTATCCTTCAGTGGTAAGTTATCATGCAATTCAATCTTTTAGTCATACAACACCCCAGATGAGCAATGGGCATGGAATGATGTCAAGCCCAAATGCTTACTACATGCATCTTGATCAGATGGTGATGATTCAGTTGATAATACATTAGACACTCCTATCTAATTATCATCTTGCTTTGACTTTTCGAATCATCGACCTATAAGATCATATAGGATGTTCGCTCTCCTTATTAGGAGTGACCGATCTCTTATTGACCACTTACGATATACATGCATACTTCACCATGTCCAGAATATTTCATACAAGGATTAGAGAACCAAGCTAGAGAATATATCAAAATATAAATTTATATACACAAGGCATCATGGTGATCTCAAGTCTAAGGATCACTTGCACAACTCTCACTAGAGAACAACCTGCTGATATACAAATAAGGCTCCATTAGATAGTCTCTCATAGGTCAATTTATTGAACTCATTCTCTAATGAGTACCCACATCCTTATATTAGTGTCATTATATAAGTGGTTATGAGATCAACCATCCTCTTCGTTGAGTACATATAGAATGTGCCAGTCTTTATCGGTATCATTGATCCCTAACTCAATGAACTAATGATTGAAAATATTTTAGATTAGAGCTATCAAAGATTTAGATCTCATTGGCATGATCTCATCATGGTCCTAAAACTATTATCCTAACCTATGGGGTTTATTATAATCTTAAACAAGTATAAGATGAAGCATATAATGAATCAAAATATCTAATTTTATTAATAATAAATATCAAATACATGAGTTTGAAAAATAAAATATAAAAAAATATCCTATCGCATCACATATGTGATTGACTTGTAGGATATTATTTTTTCACTAGAGATGATAGATGAGAAGAATTAATTGTGGTTAGATATTAATTATAATCAAGTTAGCATAAAGTGGACTCTCTATCCTAAGATTACTCTAAATCTAGATAACTCCTAACTATTTCAAGTACACCGTCAAGCACTCCAAGTGCGAACCTAACCAACCAACAAGTCAGGTAAGTGTAAGGTTGGTGGGGATCTCTCTATTGCTTTTTCTTTAGATATCAACTAAGTTGGTCAGGTTAGTAAATGGTGTTGAAGTTTCATGGTTTCATGCATGCAAAAATTTTCAAAACAAGTATGCAATAAAATTTAAAAATTTTAGATTAAATCTAATTTGATCTAAGCATGCATAAGATCAAATCTTAAAACTATAAATAGGATCAGTATATGTGAGATAGGATTCAGATACAGAAATCAAATAGAAAAAAATAAATAAACTTTATACCTTGGTATGAGTGGATCTTCACCGCGACCTTATGATTGTAGATGTCTTCCGAAGGTCCCTTGAAGCCGCACAAATATCTGACCTCTACGGATACCCACATGACTTTGATATGATTAGAAGCTTCTTAATCTCATCGGAGTGCTAGCTCCCTTATAGAGATCACATCTTGATGGTTGAAAATCTTTTTTTCTTTCAAGACACTCTTAGAGAAGAAGAAGAAATAGGAGGATGATGATCTGAGAATCGTTTCTTCTCTTTTCTTCTTAAAATCTATGTATCAAATTTTTATGCTAGAGATGTAAGAATTTTTGTCCAACTCTTGCACAAAGAAGAGAGAAAAACTCATATCTAAACTAGGACAAATGAGAGAGAGAAGAGTCCCCAACAACCAATCTTTGGTTGTTGGTAAGAAAGAAGAGATAGAAGCAGTCATACCTCATGCCATGCATCCATATGCCGCGCCCTCTCCCCTTTGATTTTTCTCCATGCACAACTTCCCTCTATTGGTGTCAAAACCTGATCCATATCTGGTTGGTTGCTTCCCCTCTCTTGGTCCCTTGTTTAAATAGGAGAGAGTTTGATTTTGGGTAGGAGATAAGAGACCAAACAACCTTGGACTCTTGCTTTTTATGCCACTCACCCTTCAAATTTTTTGCACCCAGGTTTCACATGGGAAAGAGAGGATTATGTGACCTTCTTACATGCTAAATAAGAAAGGGGGCATGGAAAAATATTGGCATGCAAATCTAGTTGTGCGTGGGACCTTTTATGGCACATGGAGAGGGAGGAGTTTTAAGGTTTTAAGACTCTTCTTTAGGTGCCTGATTTAAACCAATTTAAACTCTAACCAATTCTAATCATATTAAAAATTGATTAGATCCAAATAGATTAGAATCCAAATTTGATTAGGAGTCCAAACTATTTAGATTAGATGTAACCTAATTAGAAAAGGAGTCCTAGTCCTTTTGGACTCTCTCTTGATGCTTGAGTCAAACTCAATTTAATCCTAATCCAAATCCTAATCCAATTAAGATTTAGTGCATCTATGAAGATGAAAATTTTTATTTCAAATAGAAACTCAAATATTCTTATTTAGATCCTAGTCTAATTAAAAATGAAGTCAAATTCAAATCCTAATTCAACAAAAAATTATTCTTCCATGCAATTTGGTTTTTCATAACCCAATTAGGTTTAATCAAATCAGACCCATGTCAAGTTAAATTAAATCTAATTTAATTAGACTTGATGCAAGTCCCATAGCTCAATCAAATTGAGCTAATTAGTAATCCAATTGCTATTAATTCTTCTATAACGCACTAACTCTTTAGCGAGTTACTTAATTACAACTTTTGTATTTGATTAATCATCAATCAAATTGATAATTAAATCCTATCATGATTCATAATTGATACGATTGCGATGTTGTCGATAGGACACCATGATTATCAATCAAATTCTGACTTCAATAAAAATTAAAAATACATAAAAAGTAATGAGTCGGGTCAAATCCATAGAGAAAGCAAAATTTTGATTTGAAATCTTTGATTTTACAAAAAAAATTTTTGGAGAAAGCAATTTAAGTCGGAAAATAAAAATTAAAAGTGTAAAAAATAAATTAGATACTAAGATCTACTAACCAGATCCTAGCATCTACTTGCAATAAAAATAAATAATAAAAATTTAAAAAGTATAAAATAAATTGGTACTAAGATCTACTAACTAGATCCTAGTATCTACATGCAAAAAATAAAAAATAAGAATTTAAAGTGCAAGAAAATAAATTTTACATTAATTAAAATTAAAATTCAAGTATAAAGAATTTAAAAATAAAATAAAAATAAAACTGTAATAAATATCTGAAGTTGATCAGCCAAGCCTCGTCGGAAAGATAGTTGATGACCTCTCCGTCTTCCGTCATACTCCGTAGAGCGAATTGACTTCTCTCCTTCTTTTTTTTGAATCTCTAAATTTATCTATTTTTTTATCTTTTTCTATAGTTTTTACTCAATTTTTCTACTTCCTAAGCTTATTCCCAGACCCCCTATTTATAGGTGAATTTTTCATAATTTTTTGATAGGAAAAAGAGTCCTAAAGCCCTTAGAAATCGTTTTAATCTTCTAGAAATATTCCTGGCCATCGGATCAGCTTCGGACTGCCCAAATTTGATCAAAATCTATAGTTTTAATCCTTATCAAAGTTAGATCAAATCACAGCCATCTGATCTAGGTTCAAATTAGTTCTGGACCGTCGGATCGCGTAAAAGAGTCCTATTCAAGGTCGGCATGAGTCTGGACCATTGGATCTGGATCGGGATGAATTTCAGTCATTGGATCGCATCCTGAATCCTTCTCTCGCTGTGAGCCACACCTATAGACCACGTGAAGTTTCCTGTGGACCATGCACTGGCTTTGTGGACCGACCGACCTGTCCACCTGCACCAGAGGTAATATTTTTTATTTTTAAGATATTTTGGCTCGATTTTTGCTTTGAATTTTTGCTTAAAAAATAAAATAAATATGCATTAAATTTTTTAAATTTTTTTTATCATTTTGGTACTTAAATTATTTAATTAAATTAACATCTATTTTTCATAAATATGTTCTAATTTTATTTTTTTTAAAATTATTTATTTTTATAAGAAAATATAATTTATTCATGAAATTAAGTTTTTAAAAAGATATTAGCACCATAAATTATCAAAAATATCTTTAATAAATATAAAAATATACCACTTATCATATCCTCTAACTTAAACTTTGTTCGTCCTCGAGTAAAGAAAGAATTTAGAATCAAGTACCGTTTAACTTAAAATCTTAAATTTCACCAAATAATTTTCAAAAGGGCCACTGATGTTCAGTAGAGTGTAAATGAGGTATGTCATTGAGATATTAATATTAGTCAATATGAAAGTTAAACTAAGAACACTAAATTTTTTTTGAACTTTTTCAAATTATTCTTACCTTTATCTCCAAATTACTAACCTTCATATGGACAAGTATATTGTTACTTCCATCTTTCATTTATTGATTGATTGTTTTTTTCTTTTTTTTTTTTTAAACATTGTACTGCTATTGAGTATCTTAACCCCTTAAGCTTTCTTTTTGACCCATGTAGCAAGTTTTCAGCCAATGACTCTCAAACCAGACGGCTTTAGGGCACTAGGTATAGAATACCCCTTGGATCTACTTGCTTGAATCAAACAGGCTACAAATTAAAACTAACTTTACAACAAAGCTTCTTTGCCCTTCATACCTTTTGATGCGAAACTCAATATTTGCTTAGGCAAAGAGGCCTGGTTACTTAGTATGAAGTACTTAAATTTTTTTTTTATTTAAATATATGAATAAATATATAGTTACTTTACACAAGCCTATAAGAAGTTAACTCTTCTTTGATGCTGGTAAAAAAATTTAAAAATACTCAAAGAAAACTATTTAAGTTCTAAACTTAACTCTTTTTTGAGTTTTCTTAATACTTGATCCCCAATATCTCACAAACTCTCTATTCTATACATCAATTTTTTTTTAAAAAAAATACTTGATTTAATTTAATTTTTAAGTATAATCAGATACTTAAATACTAAATACTAACTTACTTGAGGACTTTAAAAATTTAAAAATTTTTATTATTCTTCTCCCTCAACTTAATCAACATTGTCTTTAATGAAGTACGAAAAATGAAGGGTGCATGCAAAGAGAAAAAAAAGAAGAGATGTCACCTGATCCAAAAGTCTTTTCAAAATTGATTCTTCTCCCAACTTAGCCAAGATTATCTTCAGATTCCTACAAAAGATACTAAGTAAGACTTGATTAACCTAAATAAAATATAAAAGAAAGTAAAAAGTACAAAATTGAAAATTAAAAATTGGATTGCCTCTCAAGAAGTGCTAAGTTTACTGTCTTCAGCCAGATCATGCTGATTCTCTTATCTATCCCATGTTGAATATTGAATTGATAAATTTTAATAGTTTTAGATTGCCAATCTCAAGAAGATGGTCTAAAATAAATTTTAATATTTTATTACCAATCTTCAAAAAGTATTTCACATCTTCATTTTAATTCTAGAAAGATAGTTCACAAATCCATTCACAGACCCTTATTTATCAAAAATTTCTCCTATTTGTTCTTCTAAAATGCTCATGAATTGAGCTTTTGGGTTAGTAGCTAAGTTTGAAGTAATGGATGCTGAAAGGGTGTCAGTTGATTTTAAACATGTGTACTCAGATATGACCAAGGGCAATTTCAGTTCTATAGGAGGTGATTCTAAAGTGGAAAAACCGACTTTTAGGGCTAAAGGAAACAAAATTTTTGGTGAATATATCTCTGGTAACTCATCTGCTCTCTTCTCAGTATCAGTTTCGGACTTAGATTCTTCTATTGGGTTAGCCTCAGTACTAACCTCCTCTTCTAAATTCACACTTTGACTAGCATCAGTACTAGCCTTACTCACTTGAACTTGATATGGATCGTTAAGAATCCTATCATGTTTAAGTTCAAAAATTACATTGTCACTTTTAAATTAGGGATTCTTAGGTGGGACTTTAGATTGATGACTAGGTCCAGGTGATTGGTGGATAGGTGGGTCATTTTCAAAATTCGATATTGGTTCATTTGGCAATTGACCTAGTTCTCTCCTCATAGTAGATTCAGTTAATTGATCTATTTGTGCTTCTAGCCTAGCGAGGGATTGCTATTGGATCATGATCATTTGTTGAAGTTGGCTAAATCTATCATTGGCTAAATTGATCTATTGAGGAGGTGGGTATAACGGCTGATTGTAATAGGATGGTTGAGTAAGCTGACCACTATTATAGGCATAGTTTTGATATTGGAGTCTATTTTGAAAATTTTGCATAGAAGAAATTTGGGTATGGACCTGAGTCTGTTGGGGTCTCCAAGAAAAATTAGGGTGGTTCCTCCAATCTTGATTATATGCATTTAAGAATGGGACATTGACAGGATTGGAGTAACCTTGAGCAACTTGAACTTGTTCTTGGATGAAAGGTAGAAACTGTGCAGTCATGGGACATTCACTCACATAATGGGCTAGACTAGCACAGATAGATTAAATCTCCTAATAGAAGGTTGTGTATATTGCACAGAAGATTGTAGATCCAAGACTAGGCATTTATTGTTGGAGCACGATCCTGACTCCTCCCACGGACGTTGGGTGCAGCAGAACCAGCAACGAACAAATCTGGAGACTTCTGGACTCGATCGAAGGCCCTTGACGAAATCAGTCTGGTTGCTGTCTTCTTCATCAGCCTTTCGTTCCAGATGAAGAACGCCTCTAAGATCACCTCTAAAAAATTCAAGATCAGGTACCCAACTAGATCAGGCCTGGACCGAGGTCTTTCAATTTGTAGATCTTGAATTAGGGTATTCTAGATAGAGAAGAAGGTAGATAGAACCAGACCTTGCAGATCTGTCCTACTGCAGCCTTTCCTGTAGATCTATTGATGGAGATCTCACCTGCACCTCAAATGACCTCAGATCAACTCCAGATCTGAGAGAAACTTGTACCAAACTCTTCGCAAGAGATTTCAGGTCCTGGACCTGATGTTTGGGTGGCTGCAAGAGAGGGAGAGACAAAAGGGTTGGCGGCACAAAGGGGGAGGGGCTAGCGCCTCCCCTGCTTTTCCTGCCTTTTATGGACCTGGCGACAAGAAACCCTAGGGTTTCTTGCTCCTGGGGCATGGATAATAGCTGAAGAGAGAGGGAGAAGAGAGAGAGAGACTTGGGAGAAAGAGTTTTCGCATTCTTTGGCTTAATCAAACCTATACAGTACATGTATATATAAACACAGGGTCAAGTGACCCAAACCCAAAACTCCCTTGACCAACTCTATGGGAGATTAGGTTAACCCAAGCCCATGTACACCCATGACTCGACCTAATCTTACCTATCCTGGGCCCAGACCTGGCCCATAAAGAGTTGGTCCCTTGAGGCCCACATAACCTAGACCTCAAGAACCCGAAAGGCCCATAGCCTTTCAACCTAGGGCCCAACTAGCCCTAGAGCCTCCATGAAGCCCTCATGAATGATGGACCTTGGCCTTAGCCTTGGTCCCCTAGGCCTTGGGCACACCACTTGGATCACAACAATCTCCACCTTGGTGTCCCAAAGCCTCAACTAGCTCCACTCTGTCCATCAGCCGAATCAGCTCAACACATCTCTGAAAGCTATCCCATGGAAGTACCTTGGTAAGTGCATCAGCTGGGTTCTCCTTGGTGTGTATCTTTACCAGCTCTACCTCACCATCCTCCACAAGCTCCCTGATCCGATGATATCAAATGTCGATGTGCTTTGTCCTTGCATGATAGACTGAGTTCTGTGCTAATAGAAGTGCACTCTAGCTGTCACAGTGCACTCTAATGGCCTCCTGAGTAAGGCCCATCTCCGTCAACAAATCCTTCAGCCAAATTGCCTCCTTAGCTGCTTCTATCAGCCCGATGTACTCCATCTCTATAGTGGATAGGGCTGTGATAAGCTGTAGACTCGATCTCCAAGAAATAGAACCTCCATACAGGCTAAAGATGAAGCCTGTCATAGACCTCCGGGTATCCACATCTCCACCGAAGTCTGCATCTACATAACCGCCAATCAGCCCCTAAGCCTCCATGGACATATCAGAGTATCCCACTGCACCTCCTCGCTGTCCGTAGCAGATGCCAACTCCAACTGAACCCGCTAGGTATCTGAATATCCACTTCAGAGCTCTCCAGTGCTCCTTGCCAGGCTGCGCCATGAACCTGCTAACCTGACTCACTGCATGAGCGATGTCTGGCCTACAACAGACCATCGCAAACATCAAGCTCCCAACTCCTGAAGCATAAGGGACCATCTCCATCTCCTGAGCCTCCACCTCAGTCTGTGGCACCATGGTCTTCGAGAGTCTGAAGTGACCGGCAAGTGGCAGCTCCGCCGGCTTTGCTCCCTTCATCCCGAACCTCTCTAAGACCTTCTGTATGTAGCCCCCCTGAGATAGATGCAGCACCCTCTGGGCTCGGTCTCTAAAAATCTCCATGCCTAGGATCTTCCTTGCAGGGACCAAATCCTTCATCTCAAACTCCCGAGATAAGGATGCCTTCAGATCCTGCACAACCTTCCTACTCTTGCATGCTATAAGCATGTCATCCACATACAAGAGTAGGAACACCCTAGAACCATCCTCAAGAGACTGAACATAAACACAGGGATCAAACTCGCACCTGAAAAGTCCAATGCTGCGTACATAGGAGTCGAACCGCTTATACCATTGCCTCGGCGACTACTTCAGCCCGTACAGCGACTTCTGCAACAAACAAACCTTTCCCTCTGATCCTGGATCTCTGAAATCGGGTGGCTGCTCCATGTAAATCTTCTCCTCCAAATACCCATGGAGGAACGCCGTCTTGACATCCATCTGCTCCAGCTCTAAATCCTGAGCTGCTACAATGCTCAGCAACACTCTGATGGAAGTATGTCTGACGATGGGAGAGAAGACCTCACTGAAGTCGATGCCTTCCTTCTGGGAGTATCCCTTGGCCACTAATCTTGCCTTGAATCTGATACCTCCCTGCTCTGAAGGCCCTTTCTTGCGACTGTAGACCCATTTGCAGCCAATGGGCCTCTTCCCCTGTGGCAACTGCATCAATCGCCACGTCTGGTTCTGGTGGAGAGACTACATCTCCTCGAACATCGTCTGGACCTACCACTCTCTGTCCTGGCTCTCCATAGCCTCCTGATACGTATATGGGTCTCCATTCGCTATCACTAGGGCATATGACTGCATCTCCTCGAAGCCATATCGGTCCGGTTGCCTGATGGTCCTCTTGGGCTTGTGTAGGGTGACATCAATATCAGTCCTCGATCCAGCTCGCTCCTGCAGGACCTCTCCACCTCGATCATCCATCCGAGTCCTCTCCACCTGTGGAGACACCTTAGGTAGGTTCTCCACCTGAATGTCATGTCCTCCCGTAGTACCTGCAAGAGGCAAAATCAAAGAGGTAAGCTGTCCAGCAGCGCCCTGCTGGACCTCCTCTTGTTCCTACTGTTCCTCCATGCCTGCTCGCCTCCGTAGGACTGACTCCTCATCAAAAGTCACATCCTGACTAATGATGACCTTCTTTTCCAAGGGATCCCACAGCCTGTATCTCTTAACTCCTCGTGGATAGCCTAGAAATACCGTCTTGCGTGATCTGACGTCTAGCTTGCTCCGCTCACCAGCTCCAATGTGCACATAGGCCGTGCACCTAAATACTTGTAGATGGCCCAGCCCAACTATCCTCCCAGACCACACCTCCTCTGGAAGTCTACCATCCAACCTGGTGTGAGGTGACCGATTGACCAAGTAACCTGCTGTGTCTACTGTGTCAACCCAGAACGCCTTTGGAAGTCCTGCCTGCAGCCTCATGCATCATGCCTTTTCTAGAAGTGTTCTGTTAATCCTCTCAGCCACCCCATTCTGCTGTGGAGTCTCCTTAACTAAGAAGTGTCTCCTGATCCCACACTCCTCACAGTAGTCCTGAAACTCTCTGCTGGTGTACTCTCCACCATTGTCTGACCTCAGACACTTCACGCTCCTCCCCTGCTCCTTCTCCACCTCAGCTCTCCAGAACTTGAACTTGGTGAAGACCTCTGACTTCTCTCTCATGAAGTAAATCCAGAGTTTTCTTGAGAAATCATCAATCAGAGTCATGAAGTATCTGGCCCCATTCCTAGTTGAAACTGGGGCTAGTCTCCACACATCCGTGTGTACTAACTCCAGAGGGGCTGCACTGCGAGTTGTACTGATGTTGAACTGAACTCTCCTCTGCTTTCCCATCTAGCAAGGCTCACAAATCTCCCCTGTAGCACCATCCTCCAGATCAGAGATGAGTCCTCTCCTACTCAACTCCCTCAGCCCCTTGTCACCCATGTGGCCTAGGCGGTATTGCCACATCCTGTAAGCCCCCTGCTGGTCCTGTGCTGCAACTGCTGCATCAAACTCTCTGGTCACCACAGATCCCTTCATGCGATAGAGATTATTGTCCAACCTCCTGCCTCTCATCACCACCATAGCTCTATTGGAGATGTTTAATACTCCACTTCTAGCCCTACTGCTGAAGCTGTATCCACTGCGCTCCAAGTAGCCTAGTGACACCAGATTCTTTTCCAGCTTCGAGATGTGCTTTACATTTGTCAATATCCTCACAATCCCATCAAACATCCTCACCCTGACTGTCCCTATCCCAGCCACCTTGCAAGGATGATTGTCGCCTAGAGTCACTGATCCCTCATCTATCTTGGTGTATGTCGCAAACCAAGACCTGTGTGGTATGTAGTGATGTGAGCATGCAGAGTCTAGTGTCCACTCCTCTGTGTAATGCCTGTGACCATCTGATACCACAAGTAGATCATCTTCCACCTGCTGCCCAGCAACTGCACTCATTGATTCTGAGCCACTTCTTTCTCCCTTCTTGCTCTTCCATAGTGGACATTCTCGCTTGAAGTGCCCCAACTCGTTGCACTTGAAGCATTTCATCTCTTTCTTTCCCTTCCTGGACTTGGACCACCCCCTGGACTTGCTTCTACCTCTGCCTCTACCTGTCCTCTCCCCTACTGCCAAACCCTCCTGGGGAGTCCGATCTCTGGTCAACTTTTCCCTTTGCTCATTAGACCTCAGCACCGAGACCATGTCCTCATATTCCAGAGTCTCCTTGCCGTAGAGCAGTGTAGTCACCAAAGAGTCATATGATCCTGGCAGCGAACACAAAAGCAACAGGGACTTGTCCTCCTCATCCAGCTTCACCCCGATATTCATCAACTCCATGCACAACTGGTCGAACCTCTGAATGTGGCCAATCACATCAGATCCCTCCTACATCCGAAGACTGTACAACCTCTTCTTCAGCATTAGCTTGTTGCACATATTCTTCCCCATATACATGGTGTGCAACTTCGACCAAAGGCCCTTCGGGGTCTTTTCTTCTAGCACTGAATACAATGTCGCATCCGCCAAATATCCTCTGATCATCGAGCATGCTTTCTTCTCCAATGATGCCCACTGTCTATCTGTCATTCCCTTAGGCTTCTCATCCAAAGTCTGATCCAGATCTGCTTGCACCAGAAGATCCTCCACCTAGATTTTTCACATGAAAAAATTTCTCTTGCCATCAAACTTCTTGAAATTGACCTTCATATTACTACCCATGACTGGATCTAAGCCAAACAAGCAATATAAAATCAAGAAGTGTAGAATATACATTGATGGTACCTTGCTGACAATTTTCAGCACTTGGGATCTTCAACTTGTCGCGCTTGGAACCGCTTCCTCACCATCGTGGCTCTGATACGAACTATTGGAGAATGATCCTGGCTCCTCCCACGGACCTTGGGTGTAGCAGAACCAGCAACAAACAAATCTGGAGACTTCTGGACTCGATCGAAGGCCCTTGACGAAATCAGCCTGGTTGCTGTCTTCTTCGTCAGCCTTTCATTCCACATGAAGAACGCCTTTAAGATCACCTCTAAAAAATTCAAGATCTGGTACCCAATCAGATCAGGCCTAGATCAAGGTCTTTCAATTCATAGATCTCAAATTAGGATTTTCTAGATAGGAAAGAAGGTAGATAGAACCAGACCTTGTAGATCTATCCTGCTGCAGCCTTTCCTGTAGATCTGTTGATGGAGATCTCACCCGTACTTCAAATGACCTCAGATCAACTCCAGATCTGAGAGAAACTTATACCAACCTCTTCGCAAGATATTTCAGGTCCTGGACCTAATGTTTGGGTGGCTGCAAGAGAGGGAGAGACAAAAGGGTTGGCGGCACAAAGGGGGAGGGGCTAGCGCCTCCCCTGCTTTTTCTTCCTTTTATGGACCTGGCGGCAAGAAACCCTAGGGTTTCTTGCTCCTGGGGCATCGAGAATAGCTGAAGAGAGAGGGAGAAGAGAGAGAGAGACTTGAGAGAAAGACTTTTCATATTCTTTGGCTTAATCAAACCTATACAGTACATGTATATATAAATACAGGGTCAAGTGACCCAAACCCAAAACTCCCTTGACCAACTCTATGAGAGATTAGGTTAACCCAAGCTCATGTACACCCATGACTCGACCTAATCTCACCTATCCTGGGCCCAGACCTGGCCCATAAAAAGTTGGTCCCTTGAGGCCCACATAACCTAGACCTCAAGAACTCGAAAGGCCCACAGCCTTTCAACCTAGGGCCCAACTAGCCCTAGAGCCTCCATGAAGCCCTTATGAATGATGGACCTTGGCCTTAGCCTTGGTCCCCTGGGCCTTGGGCACACCACCTGGATCACAATATTTATCTATAAGAAGGTCGACTTTATGTAATTTTTGAGCTAGCAGGTTCAAATCGACCTCGAAACTAGAGTCAGAATATTTGATCCCATAGAATGATGGGAACATCGATGGATTATAGATGGAAGAAATAAAATATTTCTTCATCTGCCTAGATGATTCTTAGAATTTCTAGCCATTTGATTATTAGGTATAACATAGATCAGCCATTTAATTTCAAAATTAGGTTCAACTAGGTTAGAAAAAATTATACCATGCATGTATTAGTGCAAACCTTAATATGTGTGTTGTTAAGATTTTTTTTTAAAGGAGGAGAAAAAAAAAAGAAAAAAAAGAAAGATTAAAAGTTCTTAAGGTGAGATCTTTAAGAAAAGTCTTAAACCTAAAGACGTAAGATGAGAAAAATTAGTTGTGGTTAAGTGTTAATTGCAATCAAGTTAGCAAACAGTTAAACCTACACACCTATGGATTTTTTAGACCTAACAGTTTGATGTTGAGTGACTTAGTCTAAATACAAATTGGGTTTGTTCTCACTTCCTTCAACTAGCCAGGTAAGAGGTGAGGTCGTGGGGGTCCTCCCGTTGCTTGCCTTAGACATCAATTGAATTGGCCAGGTAAGCTAACGGAACTAATTAAATAACCATGAGTCCACTTGACAGAGCCATTGTAACCTCTAGCTTTAGACACTAGTTTCAGAGGTGAGTCTAAACTTACTTTGTACTTGACTTGACCACAATACTCAAATTGAACTAAATTGACCTTAGGGGCCCATGTCTATTTGATTTTAGTTAGGTTTGAGTTAATGCGGGATGCTGGTTGGTTGTTTTTGGGCTAAAGAAGTGTGATGAGGTCCCCACCTTATCATGTTATGGGTGTTGCCTTTAAATTGATTTGAGATGAATATGCACAACAAATTTCAAACAAGGGGTTCTATGCAACTAAATTAGATGCATGAAATTAATTAAATTTGAAAGCTTATCTTGTCTCCAACGATCATCAAAAAAAAATTTAAGATGATGAATGCTTCTAATAATTAAGTTTTTACTCTTATCAAGCAATTTTTATTAGATTTATATGGGTGAATTTTAGGTTAATTTTAAAAAAATAGTAATTAATATTTAAAAAAAATAGTTTGGATTAGGGTTAAGATTGATCTCACCAAGCAAAATTTGAAGCTTTCTATCTTTCATTTTTTGATTTTTTTTTTGTACAAAGATAAAAAAAATAGAAAAGTTAGTAAGCTATATTTATAAGAAAATCAAAAAAATCAAACATTAAAATTGATGCCTTCTCCGACAATGGCGCCAAAAATTGATACGATCGTGATATTATCGTTAGGACATCATGATTATCAATCAAATTCTGACTTCAATAAAAATTAAAAATACATAGAAAGTAGTGAGTCGGGTGGAATCCACAGAGAAGGTAGAATTTTGATTTAAAATATTTGATTTTATAAAAAAAATAAAATTTTAGAAAAAATAATTTAAGTCAGAAAATAAAAATTAAAAGTATGAAAAATAAATTGGATATTAAGATCTACTAACTAGATCTTAACATCTACTTGCAATAAAAATAAATAACAAAAATTTAAAAAGCATAAAATAAATTGGTACTAAGATCTGCTAACTAGATCTTAGCATCTACTTACAAAAAATAAAAGATAAAAATTTAAAGTGCAAGAAAATAAATTTTACATTAATTAAAATTAAAATTTAAGTATAAAAAAATCTAAAAATAAAATAAAATAAAATAAAAATAAAATTATAACAAGGATCTGAAGTTGATCAGTCAAGTCTCGTCGGAAAGATGGTTGATGACCTCTCCATCTTTTGTCATACTCCATAGAGTGAACTGGCTTCTCTCTTTTTTTTCTTGGATTCCTAAATCTATCTATTTTTTTTATCTTTCTACTCAATTTTTTTTCTCCCTAAGCTTATTTTCAGACCCCCTATTTACAGATAAATTTTTCATAACTTTTTGATAGAAAAAGGAGTCCTAAAACCCTTAGAAATTATTTTAATCTTCTACAAATATTCCTGGCCATCATATCAACTTTGGATCGTCCAGATCTGATCAAAATCCATAGTTTTAATCCTTATCAAAGTTGGATCAAACCACAGCCATCCAATTTGGGTTCAGATTAGTTTTGGACTATCGGATCGCATAAAAGAGTCTTATTCAAAGTCGGCAACGAGTCTGGACCGTCGGATCTGGGTCGAGATGAATTTCAACTATTGGATCATGCCTAGAATCCTTCTCTCACTGTGAGCCATGCCTGTGGACCATATGAAGTTTCCTGTGGACCATGCCCTGGCTCTGTGGACTGATCGATTGATTCACCATGCATCGAAGATAATATTTTTTATTTTTTAGGATATTTTGGCTCGATTTTTGCTCCAAATTTTTGCCTGAAAAATAGAAAAAAAATATGTATTAAATTTCTCAAAATTTTTTTATCATTTTGGTACTTAAATTATTCAATTAAATTAACATCTATTTTTCATAAATATGCTCTAATTTTATTTTTTTTTAAAATTATTTATTTTTATAAAAAAAATTAATTTATTCATGAAATTAGATTTTTAAGAAGATGTGAGCACCATAAATTATCAAAAATATCTTCAATAAATGTAAAAATATACCACTTATCAATAATCATAATTCAACCATCTGATCAGTCAAAAGTTTCTTTGTATGTGATCTCATAGGTTCTATTCTATCTGGTAGTGAGATATATTGTGATCTCTATCACAATATCATCAAAACTCCTTTCAATGGGTTGGAACCATTTCAACTCTGCCCATCAAGGATCATCGATCATCGAGATGATACTCGTGGATCACACAATCCACCAGTCACATTTAGCAGTATGTAGTGGCAACCCAGTAGAATAAAAAGTGATGAACCTCTAAGTGTAGTTAACATATGATAAAGTCTCTCTATCATGAGTCCCGACCAGATGGCAGGTCATGGATGAATCATCAAATCTCATCATCGATCATATGATAGATTCAATCAGCTCGAATCCATACATGATTCTTATAGAATTTTTTTTTATTAATCACATTATTATAGCTATAAACTAAAGACTCAGCTTCTTAAATTCTATAGGACTACTCTCTTCTGCTAGGATCGATAGATCCTATCTAGATGCACATTCTACTCTTACAATGAACCAACTATTACGAACAACCACTATAAGGACTCATTGAATCAATATTTATATGTAGTCAAACTCCAGCAGTCTCACTACGAGTAGCTATAGCACCTCAGATCAAAGGACCAGTCATACAACTGCAGCATCAAGAAAGTCATGAACGAGTAAGCAGACATCTATGTGACTTCTCATGTTGGTCACTCTCAGTACTAGTTATTCTCTAACAACCACCTGCACTCTCGCTCTAGTATCACTACACCACAGACTTGAAACTTATCTGCCTGAAGAAAGTGATCCATGTACTAATCTATCTGGATCAATCACCATCCTCATGATGATCCTATGATTAGGAGCAATTTAGGAATGAACCATCAATGGCACATATCTCAAATTTTTAACTTTTGAAGAATATGTGTCATCATCTTGTTAATCCCTTGGATGATTCATGGACACATAAAACATGAATGGTAATATAAATATCCAATAAAATATAAAAATATATTTTAGTAATATAATATACGTCAGCCAAGATTGACTTCTAAGGTACATATCCATAATCTCTCACTTGCACTAAAGCCAATCTGCTATATACCAAACCCCATCTTTATAAGACAGGCTTTAGTCTTTGGCTAGGTAAGTGACTTACCAGTAAGTTAACCACATCTCATGTAGAGTTTGCTCTCTGCACCTTTATGTATTTCTATTTGAGGTAGTCACGTGTTCTGCTGCTCTATGTGCTTGGATATCTGGTGAGACCTAGGCTCCTTAGTAAGGACTATGGTGCCATTGTCTTTGTAGTATAGTGTCATGGTATCTAATGGCATGACATTCAATTTTGCAACTAACATTAGAACTAGAATGCATCCTACACATTTACAGTATACTCAGCTTCCATTGATGGATTGCTTGAAAATCCTTCCAAGATATCGATAATTATACCATGATGTAGACATTCTACCATCAAGAATAGATATAAATCTGAATTGGTGTATCCTCTCACTCCTAGCTTTGATTCTTCTTCAAAAATAAGAACAAATCCTTTATTCTTCTCAAGAGTTTAAGGATATTTTCACAGCAATCCAGTGTTCTCAGCCTGGATATAACTAATATCTACTCATGACATTCATAATATTAACTATATCAATTCAAGTATATTACATGACATACATCTATGCCTAAGAGGGTAGCAGATCCTTCTCTGAAATTTCTATACTGAATCCTTTCAGCATGTACTCTCTGTACTTTATCTGTAAAAACATAAGTATCCAATTACATCTATCTCTATAGATCTTTATATTCTCAGAATATAGGATGTTTGTTTTATATCTTTCATAGAAAATTCTATATACAACCATGTTTTAATTGATGTTAGTATTGGATACTTCCACTGACCCTTTTGAAAACACATAATTCTTCATTTTTGATCAAATAATTTGATCATGTCATTGAAATGAATGTTTTAACTCCAAGATTATTGCAGACTTTGTGATCTCCTATCACGAGAAGTGAAATCCATAAGCTACTCTATATAGAAATCTTCAAAAAATATCTAGTCAGAAAAGCTATTTCATATCTCTTTCTTAGAGTCGATGTCTAACATCGCCTCGCTATAAGTTCTTAGATCATCTCTATATTCTCTATCTCTAATGAGAAATGATTTTCTCTACATCCTCTATTAAGCATACCCAAGTACCTTTCGAGAGGATGGAAGATCCTACTACATGTACGAGGTGGAGGAGAAATTTATGAATACTGACTCATGATGAATAGGTTCTTTAGGTCCTATGGCTCGTTGCTTTTCAGAGACACTCTCTTCGAGCTTAATTTTTCTCCCACTACTTCATCTTGAATAAATAATTTTTTAAAAAGATAGTATATCGGGTCACAATGATATTGTAATCTTTTTAGAAAGTAGTATCCCAAACTCTTTTACGATGAGCTTTATAGACCTATCCACCTGCTATCCTTAATATAGACTAGACATTCTTGGATCTTGAAATAATCAAGATTTAGTTCTTACCATATCATATTTCATACAGTATGGTAGAAATAGATTTAGAGAGAACTCAATTTCATAGAAATAAAGCATGTCCCTAAAGAAATAAAAATAAATCAGTGAAGTCCATCATGGATCGGACCATATCTTATACAATCTCATAATTCTTCTTAATTATCTCATTGAGCTGAGATGTACTAAGAGGGGTCTAATATGAAACTTATGTCATTTTATGAGATAATCAAAAAATTTTTTTCTTTAGTATTGCATCCTCGATCTGATCGAAGTATTTTTAGAAATTTTTAGATTTATTTTTCTACTTTACATCTAAATTCTTTGAACTTTTTAAAATTTTTGATTTGTATCTCATATACTTACCCATACTATGACTGATCATCGGTAAAGGTAACGAAGTAGAGACAACTCCTTTGTTAGCACATCATATGAGCTACACACATCAAATGTGTACTAGGATAAGTATCTCAATGGTTCTTTTCCTTTTGTCCCATAAGAGTAGCTTGATCATATTTTCTTAAAGAGATGATGCACAAACTAGATATGACTCAACTGTCAATAAGCCCAAAAGCTCATATTTTTTCAGTTTGTTAATCATTTCTTCTCCCATATGACCAAGCCTAAGGTTCCACATATACATAAGGTTTATCTCAATTCTGGATCTTCTAGATCCAATGACATTCACTGCTTGTTCAATTAAGTTCACAGATACATCATCATGTAAATGATAGAGACTGTCTCTAAGAACTAAATCCAAACGATAATCATAAAAGATAGATATCCATGGCCATAGCAGCAACTCTTGTCCTATTGTCAATTAAAGGTTACCTCCTTAGCCCTTTACCTTTTTGTTGATGCAAAAATCCACCGACGTTGGAGAAGCTGGAGTCGAGGGAATCACGGTCACCGTCGGGACCTGCAAAGGAAGTCTAAACCGGAGTTGGGGGTGCTCCGGCAAGATCCTCCGACGCTCAAGTCAGTTCTCTGCCTCAACAAGAATGGAGTGCTCGAACGAAAATTTTAGCAGAGTTTTTAGATAGAGATTAGAGCTTAGAGAATAACATATCTGGGGGTCCCCTCTTTATAGGCAGAGGGCGTAACAGATTGACAGTGACGTCTGTAACCGCACGGTAGTGAGCCGTTCGAGGCCATGAAGAGTTTGTTACGGAGAGTAGTGGAGTGGAGTCGTGACCATCGCCGTGGCCTGCCACGTGGAGCCTGTTGTGGAGAGTGGAGTGATGTCCATTGTCGTGACTTGCCAGAGCATGATGGAGCCGCATAGGATCTGTTATAGGAAGTGGAGCAGAGTCGCAGCCATTACTGTGGCCTACCAAGGAGTCCAGGCCTGTCGGTCGAAGCTCGGTTGGGGTGTCTGGTGGGGAGGGGTAGCTCTCCATCTGAGAGGAGCTCGGATGTTGCTGACGAGATTTCTACCGTTGGGTGCCTTGGGTGCTAGTACTGCAGGTGAAGGTCATCTGCTGTAGAGGCTCGGTCAGGGGCTTTCTGCGGACGAAGTTCAGTTTCATGCAGAATCTGACAGAAGGTCGACCGGCAGTGGATGTCGGATGGTGCTAGAGAGGTTCACCCATTAGAGGGGTTTGACTGCTGGAGCCCGCATGTCATGGGAGTTCATCCGGAATCTGTCCGCTATAGAAGTTTGATCAGAGTCTGGTTCCCGTAGAAGTCTGGATGGGGATCATTTGTTGAGGAAGCTCGGCCGAAGCCTGCCTGCAATAGAAGTCCAAAAGGAATTCGTTCACAAGGGAAGCTCGGGTGGAGGCTTACAGTAGAAATTCGACGCGGGCCGCTTGTAGTAGAAATTCAAAGTAGACCGCTTGTAGTAGTAGCTCAGAGTAGATCACTTGTGGCAGAAGCTCGGAGTAGATCGCTTGTAGCAGAAGCTCGGTGTAGATCGCTTGTGGTGGGGGCTCGGAGTCTGGCCCTTGTAAGAATTCGAACGAAGTCTACCTGCAATGGGAGCTCAAGGCTGAAGTCCGGCTCCCGTAAGAGCTCGGACGAAGTCTACCTGCAGTAGGAGTTCGGGGAAGAAGTCCGGCTTCCGTAGGAGCCCGGATGAAACCCAGAAGGTGGTCGACCACCATAGAAACTTGGATGGAGCCCGTCCATCGTGGAGATCTACTGTTGGGAAAGTTTGGCCACTGATGAACTGACATAGTTCTGGAAGAAATTTGGATTGGAGTCGATCGAATCCTGTCGGAAAAGATCCGGAAGGGGTCCGGAGAGCGATTGACCCTTGTAGGAGATTGGCCGATGGTAGAATCCAGAGAGTGCCTGGAGCAGCCTGATGGACAATCGAAGAAGCTTATCACCAGAGAAGCCCGGGAGATGTGGCAGGAGTTCGTCCGTCAGGGGAACCCGGTCGACACTTGTGGAAGAAGCTGTGGGAGTTTATCCGTCGGCAGAACTTGGGAATATTGCGAAAGCTCGACCGCCGGAGAGGTTCGGAAATATGTCGCCCAAGGTTGGATGTCGGCAGAGTCCCGGGAGGGTCACTCCTGATATGAACTTCGGCTGGGGGGGTATTTTATACCCAACAGTAGGCATGTCGAAATTACTCAAGCTCCCCCAATTCGAGAGCTACGACAGGACCTCGGACCCGGTCGACCACCTGGAGGCCTTCTAGACCATGATGCTGCTCCATGGCGCGCCAGACGTCATCTTGTGTCGAGCTTTTCCATCTACCTTGAAGGGAGCAGCAAGGAATTGATACTCGACACTGAAGCTGGGTACAATCTTCTCCTTTGATCAGATGAGTCACCAGTTCGTGGCTCATTTCGTCAGCAGCTGGCATCCCCAGTGAGGTTCGGAGTCCCTCATCAACATCAAGCAAAAGGAGGGAGAATCCATCCGAGCTTACATCAACCGCTTCAACGCCGCCGCCCTGGAGGTCCGAAACTTGGACCAATCGATTGCAATGGCCGCCTTAAAGAGCGGCCTTCAAAAGAATGACCTCCTCTTCTCCCTAGAAAAAAAGTATCCCAGAGACTTTGCCGATCTGCTGGCTCGGGCCATAGGATATGCCCGAGCGGAGGAAGCCTTCAAGCTGAAGGACGAGGAAGCTGCAAAGAGGCGGCAGGCGGGCGACTCCAGCAAGCCCACAGTTGAAAGAGGGCCGAGTGAAGCTCGGCCACGTTCTCGGACTCCTCTTGGGCACAAGTGCACCCAGACTCCTCCCCGAGCGCGCAGGCAGAGAAGCCCGGACCACAGGGTTCGATGGGGCTCTCCCCAAGGAAGATTCCACAGCTATGCCCACCTCAATGCATCGAAAATCTAGGTGCTGATGGAGGTCAGGGAGCAGCTCTCAAGGCCAAAAAGAATGCACACACACCTCAAAAAGCACAATCCTAACAAGTTTTGCCTCTACCATCGTGACCATGGCCACGACACAGAGGAATGCATTCAACTCTAAGATGAGATCGAGGAGCTCATCAGATAAGGTTGGCTCGATAGGTTCATTCGATGCCGCCCTGAGGGTAGAGAGGATCGGCCAAGGGCCCTGCCCCAACCTGAGCCATCGAGGAGGGAAGAGCAGCCCGGAGATCGGCCTCCAATTGGAATCATCAACTCCATCTCTGGAAGATCTCGATGGGGATCAGACCTTCTACGACCATGAAATTTGAAAAACCTGTAAATATATTACTAACGACTTTGCTTTAAATCAAGATTCCTTTCAGATTTGCATATCTTTTCCTTTTGGCATGGACCCGTAACGACAGGGGATAACCCCTTCAAACAACGAAAACAAAGCCATGTTAGGAACAGGAGGAGAACCTCATCCTAACCTGGGCAAAGTTGAAAGTCTGATTATTTTAAGATCGGATAGGGGGAGAGGCCCATATAACGGCCCTTATGTGCCCCCACGGTCATGTTAAGAACAGGAGGAGAACCTCGTCCTAACATGGATAAAGTTGAAGGTCTGATTATTTTAAGATCGGATGGGGGGAGAGGCCCATATAACGGCCCTTATGTGCCCCCACGGCCATGTTAAGAATAGGAGGAGAACCTTGTCCCAACATGGGCAATGTTGAAAGTTTGGTTATTTTAAGACCAGACGGGGGAGAGGCCCTACAATGCCCTTATGTGCCCCCATAGCCCTGTTAGGGATAGGAGGAGAACCTCTCCCTAACATGAGCAAAGTCGAAGGCCCGATTCTCCTTAGATCAGATGGGGGGAGAGGCCCTACAATGCCCTTATGTGCCCCCACAGCCCTATTAGGGAAAGGAGGAGAACCTCGCCCTAACATGAGCAAAGTCGAAGGCCCGGTTCTCCTTAGACCGGATGGGGGGAGAGGCCCTGCAATGCCCATATGTGCCCCCACAGCCCTGTTAGGGATAGGAGGAGAACCTCGCCCTAACATGAGCAAAGTCGAAGGCCCGGTTCTCCTTAGACCGGATGGGGGGAGAGGCCCTGTAACGCCCATATGTGCCCCCACAGCTCTGTTAGGGATAGGAGGAGAACCTCGTCCTAACATAAGCAAAGTCGAAGGCCCGATTCTCCTTAGACCGGATGGGGGGAGAGGCCCTGCAATGCCCATATGTGCCCCCACAGCCCTGTTAGGGACAGGAGGAGAACCTCACCCTAACATGAGCAAAGTTGAAGGTTCGATTACTTTTAGATCAGATGGGGGGAGAGGCCCTGCAATGCCCATATGTGCCCCCGCAGCCCTGTTAGAAATAGGAGGAGAACCTCATCCTAACCTGAGCTGAAATCGACTACATCAGGGATAAAATCGACTACATCAGGGATAGGAGGAGAACCTTGTCCTGACGCCAACTAAGATCCGATCATTCAAGATCTGATAAGAAAAAGAGAACCTTCTCGATGGCCCCTCTATTCTCCTGTGACCCCGTAAAAAGTTGGAGAGAACCCTTACTTAACAAGAGGAGGGAGATACGAAGGAAAAGCGACGGACTACACCAGTAAAAAATGGAAGCTAAGCTATACCAAAGATGCAAAGGACCTCATCTCAATGAAGAAGGAGACCCCCCATTAAAAACCCTCAATCTCTGAGAGGGAACCCAACATAGGCCGAGGACAAATTGACTTCCTCAGGGCAACTCGAACGGCAAAAAAAAAAAAAAAAAAAAAAAAAAGAGAGAAGAAGGAGAAAGAGAGAGAGATCTACGGTCATGAACGAAAAGGCAAATCAATACGACAAAGGCTAGGAACCTTCAAACGATGTCGACGTCGAACAAATCAAAAGACAAAAGAAATTTAGTAACGACGACCTAAAATAAAAATGAATAAGGAATCTTCGGACAACATTGACATCGAACGAGACAAAAAATAAAAGAAGTCCGGTGGATGACAATTCAACACAACACGCGGATAAGGTAACAAAAAATCTCCTTTTCATTTCGCTAACAAGGTATATGTTACAGAGCCCAGAAGGCCCAAAAAAAAAAAATGACAAGAACAGAAAAAGAGGACACATAGAAGGACGGAAGGCAAAATGAGCCCTAAGGAGGCCCGGCTTCTTCCGACTTCGAACTTTCGGCTTCAACCCTCATCAGGGAGTGCCTTAAGCTTTCAACTTCTTCTTCCAATTCTTTCTCCCTTATTAGTATCTCCAAATACATCCGACGAGACCGTTGGCTTTTGTTCTCCACCTCTCGAAGCCTTTTTCTCAGGACCTCGAATTCTGCCTCCGCATCCTTGACCGCCTGCTGCTCGTATACCAGCTGGATCTTCAACTGCTGCAGCTCAGCCTTCCCCTCCCGAAGGGCGACGGATAGCTCTTCTATGGTTCCTCTCAGGGATTGGAGTTCGTCGGGGTCCCGAATAGGGACAAACTGGGCTCCTTCAGATAACTGCCTTTGAAGGCGGGCAACCTCGTCGGTCGCCATCCTGAGCTTCCTCCTGTAGTCGTCCATCTGCTTGCACCAGCCGACCCGGTATGCATTGTAGTTCGCCTCGGCATCCTGGAGCTATTGCTGAAGGTTGGAGAACTTCCTCGACCATTCTCGATCGTGGTCGGCCCGAGTCGAAAGCCAGGATGAGCTTCCTTCCAGCTGGCCGATCTTCTCCCGTGCAGCTGACAGCTCCACTCCAAGAGAGCTGATCTTGGAAGCCTGAGCCCAAGATCGGTCGCTGGCATGCTTCTTATGTTCCTCGAGCTCCTTCTCGAAGTTTGCCTTCCTCCGACTATAATCCATGATTCCTTTCACGTGGAGGTTTCAGAAGTAGGTGGCCTCCGCAGTGGCCTCTGAGTGGCTCTCCCTCAACCTGCGAAGCTCATCCTCTATCTCCCTCGACTTTTCTGTTAAATGATGGACTTTCTTCCTCAGATGTCGGATCGTGGACCTCAGCGAAACTCCCTGTGGCAAGGGAAGCGCTTCAGCAGGGCACTACCATCAGGAAACAAAAGCGTCAAGGCGCAGCTCATTGCAGAAAGAAAAAAGAAAAGAGAAGAGAAGTTCCCCATAAGGAGGAGCCCAATTTTATTGATTGAATGTCTCTTAAAAATAAAAGAAAAAAAAATCACAGTAAAAGAAAATACAAAGTCAGAGGTCTCAGACCTTCGAAGCAGGAGTTGGGGAGCCCGGTGTTCTTGGAAGGGGGGCTGCAGTGGCAGCGGCAGTAGGAGAGGGCCCGACTTCATCTTCAGATGCCTCATCCAAGAAGCTGAAGTCGAGCTTAAAAAATTTCTTGACCATCTTCTCTTGGCAGAGCTCAAATCCTTTGATGAATGCATCTTGGCCGAACTTGACGTTCAGGTCCCTCATTTCAGCGGAGGCCTTGAACTCCTCCACCGCTTGGCTCCTGGCCTCCGAGATCAGAATCAGAATCTGCTCCATCAAATTTGCGACCTCGGCCTCCGCCTTCCTCACCATCTCCTCCGAGGCTTGCTTTTCTTTCTCAAGCACCTCTTGGAGGTTGGCTACCTCGACAGCCTTTTCCTTTTTGGCGGGCAGCCTCGGTCCGACGACCTTCCTCCGCCTGGATAGCATCCCTCCTCACCTTGTTCATCGCCTCGATGTTGACGAGGAGCTGGTGCCCGATCTGCAAGGGTGGCCTGAAAGTCAGAATGAAAGCTGAGAAGTTAATTGAATGAAGGAGCGAGGGGAAGGAGGAAAGTGAATCTGCTTACCTCGAGAAAGGACCCCAGAGAGTCCCTAACCCACTGTTCGGGATCGGCACGAATGATCCTCTGGACGACTTCGGGCAGGACGCACCCATCGACCAGTCACTTTATCAAGTCCCTGTCATTAAAGGGATTCTCCATCGGCTCTTCCTCGGAGCCGTGGGATTCTTCGATGGCAGCTCGGCGATCGCTGACCCTGCGAGCCACCGTCTTCTTTCTCCTCCCCCTCTCAACCCCTGGCACCTCCTCGGAGTGGGCCCCCGAAGCGGGAACCTCGGAGGGAGAACTCCTCGAAGAGGCTCGGGGAACCGGGGGCTCGGCGTCTGAAGGAACATCGACAGTGAGCGCCGCCTGGGCAGGCGTGGCTGAGCTTGTCTCCTCTGTTCTGGCCTTCTTTGCCGACCTAGAGGCCGCAGCGCCTTTTCTTTTGTGAACCTTGAGGCCCCTGGCAAACATCCGTGCTGGTTCGACATCCATTCCTAAAAAAAAAAAAAAAAGAAAGAAAAAAGAGAGAAAAAGAGATCAGCAACGGAGTGAAAAAAGGAAGAGGTGACGCATGGTTAAAAAAAAAAAAAAAAGGAAGGGGGAGAGAAGAAGAAAAGAAGAAGAAAGAAAAGATGGAATACTCGCAGGATCCAGGGGACTCAAGCCAATGTTGAACAGAAATTGCTCGTTCAGAAGGTTGGGAAGGAAAGGAGTTGGATAACTAAGAAGTTTTCGGATGGCTCGAAGGTCGTCCTCCCCCAGGCTAGGAGACCGGTGGATGGAGTCCCTCAGGGAGCCCCAAGGGGGCAATCCCAGCTTTAAGGTCGGACATTGGATGTAGAGGTACTTCCCCTTCCAGTTATGGATAGAAGAGAGAGCACCTTTCAGCAACCCCTTCTTGTCAAACTGGAGGAAGAAGTACCATCAGTCCTTTACCGTGGGGTGGCACTTGAAGGTGTAAAAATACCTAAACAAAGGAAGAGATGGCTGAACTTCGACTACATGGCAAAGGAAGAAAAACCCTATAAAAAACTTAAAAGAGTTCGGCGTGACTGAAGCTAAAGAAATATCTAAAAAATGAAAAAGAGTGACGACGAAGGATGGAAGTGGGAGCCGGAGCCCAGCACGGAAGGCCTCCTGGTACAGGCAGAAATGGCCAAGTGGGGGGGTGCTAGCCCAGTCCGCGGGACCAGGAAGCTCCAGATCGTACTCCGAAGAAACTCCATACTGAACCTTTATCAGTAGAAGTTCGTCCGGAGTCAGAGAACTGGGAATGGCATCCGATGCAAAAATCGGATGAGGCCCATGTTGAAAAATGTGTCCCAAAAAGCCAATCGTCAAGCTGTTGACGGTTGAGCAACCAAATATTGTAATTGATTTGTTAATAAATAAAATATATTTGGCATCTTCATCATAAGCTTTCATCTTCTAATGAACTCCGTTGTTATGATGAAGTCCTTAGGACTATTTAAGTTCGATAAAGAGAAGATTTATCGATTAGTCCTTAAAACTGTTCACGACCAAATGATAAGCTGTTAATAAGGACGACAGCTTCTATCGAGCATAAATCGCTGTAGGCCATAAGGGTTGGTTGTCCTCTTAACCAAGGAGTGTGGAGACACTGGTATGGCATACAGGTGAGATGTAAGGGTACATCATCATTGAACGTGACCAACTCCAGAGCATTCTGCTGTCGAGAATGTCTCTGATGGGATATAGGTATAAGTGTCCCTTAGACCTGAGATCGTCTCAGTGACTTGCAAGCAACTCACTATGCTTTGGTACTGGACTAACTGAATTTCTAATTCAGGGACGGAAGGCTTCTGGGCACAGTCAAGTACTTGTGAAGTCAGAGTGTGATCGAGATGGGATTGACCACTCCTAGAGTTAGAGAAGAATGAGTCACTGTATTTCAATTTAGCAAAACCTTGGCCAGGATAATCCATCAGATGGATTTGATATTTTGAAATACAATGTGGACAACCTGATCAGAGTTGACAGTTGAACTCTGGGGTGTCCTATGATCATTTTGGTCAAGGGGATGAATTATATGAAAACTATATCCGCATGGGTTCTAAGGATGTTGTTTTACACATTCGACCTATCCGATCGTCGGGTACCATTGCTAGATGGTCACTTCGATTGGTATAGAAATTTGTTCCTATGCTACCGGCTTAGGTTCGGACCTATGAGGTCATACACATTAGAGTTCATGATCCGATCGGATGGTTGATCAATGATTAAGAATCGTTCTAGGGTTAAATGATCAATACGATTGACATTTAACCCAGTGCAAGTACTGCAGGAGGATCTATTAGCAATTCGATTGCTGATTGGCTTAATTTGATTAAGCCAATGGGCTGAGATTAAGTTTAATTAAATATGATTTAATTAGATTTGGTTTGGGCTTGATTGGATCAAGTCCAATTATTGGATAAGCCAAGTGCAAGGAAAAACTAGTCCTAGTTCAACTAGGACTTAGGTCAATCTAATTTCTAATTTGATTAGAAAATTAAATCAGATTTAAATCTAATTTAATCTGATTAAATTAGATTTTTAATTGGGTTAAGACCTATTTTAATTGGGTTGATCTAATTTTGATTTGATTTGGTTTGGAAAACCAAATTAAAACAAGTCATAAGACAGAATCCTAGTAAGACTAGGATTCCACCTTGCGCCACATAAGCCTTCTCCACGCCCTCTCTCTTATTCAACACCAATCTCCACTTATTTTGTGTGAAAAAAGCCCTCTCTCAGATCTCTCCCACGTTCATAAAAGGTCTCCTCTCTTCTTTCTTACATGGAAGGTGGTTTGGATCAAATCTAAAAGGAATAAGTTTGGATTTCGAATTCTATGAGATAGAGTTTTAGAAATCCAAAACTTTTTCAATTTTGCACCGAATTTATCCAATTTTTTTTTGGAATTTTCATGGCTTTTAGGGTATATATTGTGCACCCTTTTCTGGTGATCCATGCATGAAAATATGAAGGAGGTGCTCAAGAGTTGGGCATCCCTTAACTTGCCATGTTTGGATAAGCCTTGACTAGGTGTTTGACCTAGACAAGGACTCTATCATATCTCTCTATATAAGATGAGTTTCTTCATGAATTTTAGGAGAAGTCAGATATTTGAGAGACCTTTGTTCTAGCTAGAAATCAGAGAGAAATACCTTTGGGTCATGGAGATATAAAAGACACAAGTTTGGGTGTCTAGAGAGAAAAATGTGAAGAAGAAGAGGGTCTTCTTCTAGGGTTTTTGTTTTCATATCTTTCCTCCCTCCATCTTGAGTTTTCTGAGAGCGTCTCAGATCTGAAACTCCTTCTTCTACTTTTTATCTTTGGAAGAGTCCAAATCAAGAAGAAGGAGGTACTTGATCACCATCAAAGAAGGATCAGTGCAGTACTAGCATACTGTGCTGATTTCCTGAAGTAGGACTTCTGATCGAGATTCGTGGGCTCGTGTGAATGACTCCTAGAGGCCGGATGCGTGTGTGGCTTGCAACATTATCCTCAAGCCCAGATCAACAAGGTTAGAACATCTAACTTGCAAGGTAATAGATCTGATCTATTGTTTAATACATACATTAGATGTAGTATAGAAACATGTTGATATGATCAACATGTAGTTCATGCTATATTTATATATTTTAATTTTTGATTTAATGCTATGTAATAATCATGTAATAGGATCTTAGATCTAGAGATTTTTTGATTTTAGAAAATAAATTTTGATTTATTTTAGTCTTCTGCTGTATGATCTTGAAAAAGTTTCAAGATCTAACCCTGAAACCCTAGATCTGGTTCCTACAAATGGTATCAGAGCCTAAGTTCTTTGTTACATGATTATTTATACATGCTTAGATTATTTTTTAGATTAGATCTAATTTATAATCTGATTATTAAATCTGAAATTAAAATTTTAGATCAATCACGAACTGCAAGGTTGTCCTGCTGTAAGGTTTACCCCTTACAGTGCAAAGGTTGTCTTAGTTTGTGTAGATCTATCTTTAATCATAAATTTGTTAGATATGATCTAGATTAAATTTATGATTTATTAGATTTAAAAGATATTTAAATCTGAAATAAAATCTCTTTGTTAATAATTTTTGTGCAAAGAAATTGTTTAAAGTTGAAATTGTTTCAATTACATGAATCTGTTTAGATTAGATCTAAAGTAGTTTCATGTTTATTTCACTTGCATCTTGATTATGAATCAAACATGCAATATGGTTGATAGAATCATATTGTAAAATTATTTTACAAATATGAAAATTATTTTTTTGAAAAGCCAAACCCAACCCTCAGCCCAAAACTTAATTAAAAATTAAGAAGTTGTTTGATTAGGTTCTAGGATTGTGAATTGAAGAACCTAAGACACAAATCATAACACATTGGGTTAATGGGTTAGTGGGAATTAGGTCCATTAATTGGGTTAGACCTATGGTTAGATTGAAGATGGACTTAATTAGAGAATTGACTAAATCTAATCAATTGTTGTCTTAGATTAGGTCAAGGATTCTCTAGATCAATTACAATAGTTGTAGTTGGTCAAGTCCATGTCTTTAACGAGAACCAAATGGACTTGATTCTTGGCTAAGCGGTCTAGCACGAACTGTTAGGTTGATCTAATCGAAACTAATTAAACCAGTTGGTGTCTAAGGTAAACCGGACTGTTGGTTTTTAATTGGGAGCCCGCTTACCTGGCCATTTCTGATGGTGTCTAAGGCAAGCTTTGGCAGACCCTCCCACTGATCGAACTTACCTGGCCTCTTGATGAAATTATGTTTTGATTGGATCACTTGACTATTCGAGCTGACCCATGTCAGCTAGGTAAATCAGTGTGACTGATTTAGGTGCTCCTAGACCAGCCCTTTTAATGGTCTCCCTTAAGCTGACTTGGTGAAGCCAGTGGGAGGATCATGATAAACTGGTTCATCTGACTTCATCCTCTATATTATTTAAATCCTCTAAAATTATTAGGTCCTTAAAATGATAAAGTTATGGAGATAACTGAGTCATAGCCTCCCATTAAGGTGTTTGATAATGAGTCCATTAACTCAATAATCATTGCAGACCCAAAGGCCTGGTGCTTGTTGACTAATGGAATTATCACTCATCATATGATGACTTGGAAGTATCTCTCTAATGGTGGTTAGGTGAGCTAACCAAAGTTGGGCTTAATCATTCGTTGGTTAGATACACCAAGTATGATCATGTTAATGGTTGGACCTAACCGGATCCTTACAGTGGAGGCCAAAGCCTACTGATTAGGTTTTTGGGGCAAAATTAAAATTACTAAAAATTGTTTAGAGAAACAATTGATTATGAACCTACCCTTAGATGTACATGGGTTGACCAACCAAAGTTGGGCTTGTATGCAGTCTAAGTGGATTCTAGTACCCGCTAAGGAATTAGGGTAATTTCTCGAGTTGAAGGTAGAGGCTACCAATTCAAATAAAATAGTAGGAGAAACCTTTTAATTAAAGTTCTAATCTTTAGGTTTAATGAATCAATTACTAATTAGGTTATGGTTCTCCTTTGTGCAAATATAGCCACTTCCCTATCGCTCCAATCATTAAGTTGGTGGGACCCAACTTCGGTAGCTGGTACCGAAAGTTGAAGATAGTCCTGGAGCATGAACGGATCCTATATGTGATAATGGATCCTGCACCTGAGGAGCCAGCTGTCAATGCACGTGGAACAGTCAGAGACACTTACCAGAAGTGGCTTAGTGATCGAACCACGGTGCGCTGTATCATGCTGGCTGCCATGAGCGATGAGTTCAGTCGCAGATTCGAGACGACTCAGTCAAAGGATATGCTTCAAGTGTTGGAGGATGCCTTTGGCACACCCGATGATGTGGAGAGGCACAAGACTAGTTGTGCCATCTTCAACGCCAAAATGAGGGATGGTGCCTCTGTCACTGATCATGTATTGTACATGATCGAGCTGATGGAATGATTGAGCAAGCTCGACTTTCCCTTGCATGAGTAGCTTGGGAAAGATGCAATACTAAACTCGCTGCCCAAGTCTTATCTCCCATTCCTCACTCGTTATAGAATGACAAAGCCTGAAGAGAACTACCATGGGTTACTGGGGTTGCTTCAGAACTTTGAGAAGGATCACCAACTTCACAAAGAGTCGGTGAACTTAGTGGGAGGTTCATCTTTTGGTTCTCGACCTTTTAAGAAAGGAAAGAAGAACAAGAAGAAGAAAGTGAAGAAGGTGCAAGTTCAGGCTGGGACATCAGTGTAGAGCCAGACTAAAAAGATCAAGCCTGATAAGAGTCTATTCTACTGGCAAGCACCCTAGATCAGATAGTGTGTCAGATATCTACTATGGCATTGGAAGCTAGGTCATATAAACAAGAACAGAATAAATAGGTTGACTCAAGAGGAAATCCTCGAAGTCAGTGATTGTGAATCACTTCCAACCTGTGAGTTATGTCTTCTTGGTAAAATGACCAAGTCACCTTTTACTGAAAAAGGTGAGAGAGCTACTGAGCTCTTGGGCCTAATACATACTGATGTATGCGGACCCATGAGCACCAGTGCTAGAGGTGGATATTTTTACTTCATAACTTTCACAGATGACCTATCCCGATATGGATATGTCTATCTGATGAAACATAAGTCGAATTCATTTGAAATGTTCAAATGGTTCTGAAGTGAAGTAGAAAAACAAACTGGAAAGAGTATTAAAACTCTTCGATCTGATTGAGGAGGAGAATACCTTTCTAGTGAGTTTCTCACATATCCAGGAGAATGAGATTCTCTCCCAATGGACTCCTCCAGGAACACCACAGCATAATGGTGTGTCTGAAAGGAGGAATCGGACTCTGTTAGACATGGTCCGATCCATGATAGATTTTGCTAGCTTGCCGATATCCTTCTGGGGATATGCACTCGAATCGGCCTGTTATCTGTTAAATAGGGTTCCAAGTAAGTCTATAATTAAGACTCCATATGAGATATGGATGGGACGTAAGCCAGCACTTTCACACCTTAGGGTCTGGGGGTGCCCGACCTATGTCAAACGATTAGTCACAGACAAACTTGGACCTAGGTCTGACAAATGCTCATTCATAGGGTACCCCAAAGAGACAAAAGGATATTTTTTCTACCATGCTGATGAACAAAAGGTGTTCGTCAGCCTTAAGGCAATCCTTTTAGAAAAGGAGTTCCTTGGTGATGGAACCGTTGCCTCTAAGATTGAACTTGATGAAGTTCAACAGGTAGAAGGACCGACCCAATAGCTGAACCTGAGTCTGATATGATTAGATCATATCTGGAGCCCAATGTACCTGCACCATTAAGGCGATCCGGCAGAGTACCGCATCAACCAGACAGATACTATGGTTTCTTGGTCCGAGATGGTGATCCCATCGAACTTGATGAGAATAATGAGGATCCGATCACCTATATGGATGCAATGCAGAGACCTGATTCTGAGAAATGGCTTGAAGCCATGAAATCCGAAATGGAGTCCATGAAGGTCAACGATGTATGGACATTGGTTGACCCACCTGAAGGGGTTAAACCCATTGGGTGTAAATGGGTCTTCAAAAGGAAGAGGGGTGCAGACGGAAAGGTGGAGACCTATAAAGCTCGTCTGGTAGCCAAGGGGTATCGTCAACGTTATGGTATTGACTATGACGAGACATTTTCCCCTGTGGCAATGCTCAAATCTATTCGGATAATGCTTGCAATAGCTGTCCATCTAGATTATGAGATCTGGCAGATGGATGTAAAGACAGCTTTCCTGAATGGAGAGCTGACCGAAGAGGTGTATATGATACAACCTGAGGGGTTTACATCCACAGATGAGTCCAAGGTGTGCAAGCTTCAGAGATCCATTTATGGATTGAAGCAAGCTTCTCGAAGTTGGAACATGCATTTTGATAAGGTGATCAAAACGTATGGCTTCATTAAGAATGGAGAAGAGCCCTGCATCTATAAATGGGCAAATGGTCCAGTTGAGGTATTCCTTGTCTTGTAAGTGGATGACATTCTCTTAATCGGGAATGACATCCCCACACTACAGAGAATAAAAGTTTGGTTGTCATCACAGTTCTCCATGAAGGACTTGGGTGAAGCATCCTACATCCTAGGGATGAAGATCTATAGGGATAGATCTAAAAGGATGCTTGGGTTATCCCAGTCCATGTACATAGACACTGTGCTGAAGAGGTTCAGCATAGAGAATTTCAAGAAGGGCTATCTACCGATAGGCCAAGAAATTTCTCTCTCTAAGAAAGATTATCCGACAACTCCTGAAGAGAGAGAGCGTATGAGTAGAGTCCCATATGCTTCAGCCGTGGGATCTATCAAGTACGCCATGACATGTACAAGACCAGATGTGGCATACTCACTAGGAGTAGTGAGTAGATACCAATCTGATCCTGGAGAAAATCACTGGAAAGTGGTTAAAGCCATTCTTAAGTATTTGAGAAATACTAAGGACCAAAGGTTGGTTTATGGCGAGTCAGATCTGAAACTTGTGGGGTTCACAGACTCCAGCTTCCAATCTGACCATGATGACAGCAGGAGTGTGTCGGGTTATATCTTTACTCTGAATGGTGGAGCCATCTGCTGGAAGAGTTCCAAGCAGCATACTGTGGCAGACTCTGTTTGTGAAGCGGAGTACATCGTAGCATCGGATGCCATGAAGGAAGCTGTGTGGCTAAGGAAATTCATCACCGAGCTCGGAGTAGCACCCTCCCTCGATGGTCCAGTCCTGCTCTACTGCGATAGCACTGGTGCCATAGCTCAGGTGAAGGAACCCAAAGCACATCAGCGGACGAAGCACATCTTGCGCTGCTTCCATCTGGTCCGAGAGATCGTGGATCGAGGTGATGTCGACCTTCAGAAGATCGACGAAAAGGAGAACCTAGCCGATCCCTTCACTAAAGCCCTAGCGATAAAGGAGTTTGATAACCACAAGTCGAAGATGGGTATTAGATACTGTGTCGAGTGGCTTTAGGACAAGTGAGAGTTATTGGGAAATGTGTCCCAAAAAGCCAATCGTCAAGCTGTTGACGGTTGAGCAACCAAATATTGTAATTGATTTGTTAATAAATAAAATATATTTGGCATCTTCATCATAAGCTTTCATCTTCTAATGAACTCCGTTGTTATGATGAAGTCCTTAGGACTATTTAAGTTCGATAAAGAGAGGATTTATCGATTAGTCCTTAAAACTATTCACGACCAAATGATAAACTGTTAATAAGGACGATAGCTTCTATCGAGCATAGGTCGCTGTAGGCCATAAGGGTTGGTTGTCCTCTTAACCAAGGAGTGTGGAGACACTGGTATAGCATACAGGTGAGATATAAGGGTACATCATCATTGAATGTGACCAACTCCAGAGCATTCTGTTGTCGAGAATGTCTCTAATGGGATATAGGTATAAGTATCCCTTAGACCTGAGATCATCTCAGTGACTTGCAAGCAACTCACTGTGCTTTGGTACTGGACTAACTAAATTTCTAATTCAGGAACGGAAGGCTTCTGGGCACAGTCAAGTACTTGCGAAGTCAGAGTGTGATCGAGATGGGATTGACCACTCCAAGAGTTGGAGAAGAATGAGTCGTTGTATTTCAATTTAGCAAAACCTTGGCCAGGATAATCCATCAGATGGATTTGATATTTTGAAATACAATGTGGACAACCTGATCAGAGTTGACAGTTGAACTCTGGGGTGTCCTATGATCATTTTGGTCAAGAAGATGAATTATATGAAAACTATATCCGCATGGGTTCTAAGGATGTTGTTTTACACATTCGACCTATCCGATCGTCAGGTACCATTGCTAGATGGTCACTTCGATTGGTATAGGAATTTATTTCTATGCTATTGGCTTAGGTTCAGACCTATGAGGTCACACACATTAGAGTTCATGATCCGATCGGATGGTTGATCAACGATTAAGAATCGTTCTAGGGTTAAATGATCAATACGATTGACATTTAACCCAGTGCAAGTATTACAGGAGGATCTATTAGCAATTCGATTGCTGATTTGCTTAATTTGATTAAGCCAATGGGCTGAGATTAAGTCTAATTAAATATGATTTAATTAGATTTGTTTTGGGCTTGATTGGATCAAGTCCAATTGGTTTATTGGATAAGCCAAGTGCAAGGAGAAACTAGTCCTAGTTCAACTAGGACTTGGATCAATCTAATTTCTAATTTGATTAGAAAATTAAATCAGATTTAAATCTAATTTAATCTGATTAAATTAGGTTCTTAATTGGGTTAAGACCTATTTTAATTAGGTTGATCTAATTTTGATTTGATTTGGTTTGGAAAACCAAATTAAAACAAGTCATAAGACAGAATCCTAGTAAGACTAGGATTCCACCTTGCGCCACATAAGCCTTCTCCACGCCCTCTCTCTTATTCAATGCCAATCTCCACTTATTTTGTGTGACAAAAGCCCTCTCCCAGATCTCTCCCATGTTCACAAAAGGTCTCCTCTCTTCTTTCTTACATGGAAGGTGGTTTGGATCAAATCTAAAAGGAATAAGTTTGGATTTCGAATTCTATGAGATAGAGTTTTAGAAATCCAAAACTCTTTCAATTTTGCACCGAATTTATCCAAATTTTTTTTGGAATTTTTGTGAATTTTAGGGTATACATTGTGTATGCTTTTCTATTGATCCATGCATGAAAATATGAAAGAGGTGCTCAAGAGTTGGGCGTCCCTTAACTTGCCATGTTTGGATAAGCCTTGACTAGGTGTTTGACCTAGACAAGGACTCTATCATATCTCTCTATATAAGATGATTTTCTTCATGAAATTTTAGAGAAAGTCAGATATTTGAGAGACCTTTGCGCCATCCAAAAATCAGAGAGAAATACCTTTGGGTCATGGAGATATAAAAGATGCAAGTTTGGGTGTCTAGAGGGAAAAATGTGAAGAAGAAGAGGGTCTTCTTCTAGGGTTTTTGTTTTCATATCTTTCCTCCCTCCATCTTGAGTTTCCTGAGAGCGTCTCAGATCTAAAACTCCTCCTTCTACTTTCCATCTTTGGAAGAGTCCAAATCAAGAAGAAGGAGGTACTTGATCAACCATCAAAGAAGGATCAGCGCAGTACTAGCATACTGTGCTGATTTCCTGAAGTAGGACTTCTGATCGAGATTCGTGGGCTCGTGTGGATGACTCCTAGAGGCCGGATGTGTGTGCGGCTTGCAACATCATCCTCAAGCCCAGATCAACAAGGTTAGAACGTCTAACTTGCAAAGTAATAGATCTGATCTATTGTTTAATACATACATTAGATGTAGTATAGAAACATGTTGATATGATCAACATGTAGTTCATGCTATATTTATATATTTTAATTTCTGATTTAATGCTATGTAATAATCATGTAATAAGATCTTAGATCTAGGGATTTTCTGATTTTAAAAAATAAATTTTGATTTATTTTAGTCTTCCGCTGTATGATCTTGAAAAAGTTTCAAGATCTAACCCTGAAACCCTAGATCTGGTTCCTACAGCCCAGCCCTAGATATGGGTTCATCTACAGTATGAGGGTTCTGAGGGACTGAGGTAGACGAACTCTCAGAACCACTAGAGGCGGAGGTGCCAGAAGATATTTTAAGCAAAAACCCTAAAAATCCTAGAAAAATCAGGAGAAATAAGAGACAAAAGGTCCGTAGGGAACCAGATAGGTGGAATGCGGCAGAAGAAAAATGAAGAAGGAACACCTAAATGACGAGAGAAGGAACGAAAGTTCTGGAACTAACCTAAGCTGCTCCGAAGGATGCAGAGATGCAGGGACAGGGATGACTCGAAGAACACTTAGGGCCAAAACGGACGCCGATGAAGGTCAGAGCTCTCAAAAAGAAGGCGGGCACCAACAAGACTTTCAGGCAGAATGAAACTCCCGGAGGAAGAAGGGCGGGTTTAAATAGACCCTGGGATCCAGCACTATAATGATCGCGGATCTCCCCAGGCCGACCCATGTTTGCCACATGTCCCACTCGCCACAGCAGACGGCTAAAAGCGGCTGACAGCTGGCAAGGCCATTATTGCACCGTACCTAGAGCAACGCTCCAGCGGAAATTCTGAAAAGTCTCTTCAGATCGCCCCGATTTGAAAAGACTCCGACCTGCGCGCATTAAGTGCCAGGATATCTGAGGGCGGTCGCGTGCAGAATTCAAGGGGCCAACTTTGGCTGTAAAAATTTTTCTATACTTCATTCGAAAATCAAACTCAAAAGTATGGAGACTGGTGTTGGGTATAAAATATTATTCCAGCCGAAGTTCGTACCAGGAGTGACCCTCCCGGGACTCTGCCAATGTCTAACCTTGGGCGACATATTTTTGAACCTCTCCGACAGTCGAGCTTCCACAATATTCTCAAGTTCTGCCGACGGATAAACTCCCACAGCTTCTTCCACAAGTGTCGATTGGGTTCCCCTGACGGACGAACTCCTGCCACATCTCCTGGGCTTCTCCGATGATAAGCTTCTTCGGTTGTCCATCAGGCTGCTCCAGGCGCTCTCTGGATTCTACCATCGACCGATCTCCTACAAGGGTCAACTGCTCTCCAGACCCCTTCTGGATCTTTTTCGATAGGATTTGATCGACTACAATCCGAATTTCTTCCAAAACTACGTTAGTTCGTCAGTGGCCAAACTTTCTCAACAGCAGATCTCCATGACGGACAGGCTCCATCCAAGTTTCTACAGCGGTCGACCGCCTTCTGGATTTCATTCGAGCTCCTACGGGAGCCGGACTTCTTCCCCGAACTCCTACTGTAGGTAGACTTCGTCCGAGCTCCTACGGGAGCCGGATTTTAGCCGTGAGCTTCCATTGCTGGTAGACCTCATCCGAATTCTTACAAGGGCCGGACTCCGAGCCCCCACCACAAGCGATCTACACCGAGCTTCTACTACAAGCGATCTACTCCGAGCTTCTACCACAAGTGATCTACTCCGAGCTACTACTACAAGCGATCTACTTCGAATTTCTACTACAAGCGGCCCGCATCAGATTTCTACTGTAAGCCTCCACCCAAGCTTCCCTTATGAACGAATTCCTTTCGGACTTCTATTGCAGGCAGGCTTTGGCCGAGCTTCCTCAACAAATGATCCCCATCCAGACTTCTACGGGAACCAGACTCCGACCGAACTTCTGTAGCGGACAGATTCTGGATGAACTCCCACGATGCATGGGCTCCAGCAGCCGAACCCCTCTAGTGGGTGAACCTCTCTAGCACCATCCGACATCCACTGTCGGTCGACCTTCTGTCGGATTCTGCGTGAAACTGAACTTCATCCGCAGAAAGCCCCAGACCGAGCCTCTACAGCAGATGACCTTCGCCTGAAGTACTAGCGCCCAAGGCACCCAACGATAGAAATCTCGCCAGCAACATCCGAGCTCCTCTCAGACGGAGAGCTACCCCTCCCCACCAGACACCCCAACCGAGCTTTGGCCGATAGGCCTGGACTCCCTGGCAGGTCACAGTAATGGCCGCGACTCTGCTCCACTTTCTATAACGGATCCCACGCGGCTCCATCATGCTCTAGCAAATCACGATAATGGACATCACTCCACTCTCCACAACAGGCTCCACGTGGCAGCCCATGGCGATGGCCACGACTCCACTCCACTACTCTCCGTAACAAACTCTTCATGGCCCCGAACGGCCCACTACCGTGCGGTTACAGACATCGCTGTCAGTCTATTATGCCCTCTGCCTATAAAGAGGGGACCCCCAGATATGTTATTCTCTAAGCTCTAATCTCTATTTAAAAACTCTGCTAAAATTTTTATTCGAGCACTCCATTCTTGTTGAGGCAGAGAACTGACTTGAGCGTTGGAGGGTCTTGCCGGAGCACCTCCAACTCTGGTTTAGACTTCCTTTGCAGGTCCCGACAGCGACCGTGACTCCCTCGACTCCAGCTTCTCCGATGCCGGTGGATTTTTGCATCAACACCTACTTAAGGTGTGTCTTTATTTCATTAGGCTCTCCAAGTATATACCTCTAAATTTTTCAAGGTTCCTTAATTGCCAACCTTTTGACCAATTTAGATAAGATGCCAATAATGTCATTCATATGGTAGTTTATCATAAACTATCCATATAAACTAAAAAGAGATTGCAGGATCAAATCCACAAGCAATTTTTTGTGCATGGTCATGTCGAGCCTTTTAAGCTCCTTAATATCCTTGATCATCATCAAATAACAATCATAAACTGACTGCCCATCGTACGTCTCATACGCTTGCGACTCTGATCACCTCACAACACTTGTAGATGAATCAATGTATCATTGGCAATAAACATGTGCTCATGCATACATTGGAGTTCCTCTAATATGGACTTCAATATATAGCACCTATCTTTATTGTCATTATCCATCCACTCATCAAGTATCGTTCGTTGACTTTGGATTGGATAGGTTGTTAACATCAGAATAATCTGGTAGAGAACATTACTTAATTTTTTAAAATTGAGAATGATTCTTAGATTTGTGAGTCAGTCTATGTAATTGATTTTAGTTAATCAATTGATATCTAGAATTTGAGTTAGAGGGTTAGAAGCTGACATAATAAATAGCAAAGATTCTAGTTGGATGTTTGTATTTATTTCATAATTTACATTAAGAACTTTTAGATGCAAAAAAACTCTCACTATTTTATCAGATCTCCCACACTCTTCAAATAGAGAAACGAAAACTCTAACGCGACAATTGAGTTTCTAGTGGGTGCTGCGGTCCCACCGGTGCTGTGCACCTCACCTAACAATTATTGATAATATGAATATCGATATGTGGACAACTCTTTATCTAGATGCTTTTCTAAGTATGTTGCAGTTACTTGATCTCTAAGTCATGTGGGCTCACCTAACAGTTATTTTCCACACTTCTTAGTTAAGTCAGACCCATCGTTCACAAGCAGGTGCAAAGCCATCATTAGGTCCCTCACCTAATAGTTATTAGACCCAACCCCATCTTTATCCTGGAGCAACTCTTTGCTAATAGAATAGTTGCGTATTTTTGATGCAATTGAATCACTGTGATCAGTCGAGAGCAATCAACATCGGTAGTATGCTCACACATCTACAATAGTGAAAGACCATTGGACTTAATATATATGGAGAGATTTGAGTTTAGATCTCATCTAATCAATCATCACATGACTGATCTAATTGGCATAGGCTAAACCAAACCGTCAAGCAACCATATTTGAGACTCAATCTTCCAAATTGATCAAATAAGTGGAGATCAGTGGGGGTCCCCCCGTTGTTTTCCTTAGACATCAATAAATTAGTCAATTCAGCAAATGAAATCAATTAAATAACTATCTTTTAATTACTTACCTTAGACACCAATGGGTTAATTGATCTGAATAGGTCAGATTTAAATAGTAAAGCCGAATTAGGTTCTTAAGTTAATTGATTCTACATATTGGTGTCAATCGATTCGATCTACAATAATTGTATGATCTTTAGCTTTATTGACCTAATCCTAATCAATACATGACTCGATTTGATCAACTGTTAAATTGATTTTGCCCCAATATGATCAAATCAAAAATTTTAGATATAATCCAATTATATGACCTAATTTGATCTATCCATGACCAATCCCTTATGCACAAATACTAATTTTAGATCTTAAATTTAAATTTTTAGATCTAAATTTTTTATATGAAAAATATGTTTTGATCTTGAAATAATTTTAGATCATACATACAAATATATATCATATACATGAATAAAGTTTAGGTCATGAAAATAAATTTTAGTCTTAAACATACTTTCATATATCATATATATGAATCAAAATAGATCTCAAAACTCTTTTCATATTTGAACAATAAATATATATCCCATATATGCCAAAAAATTAGATCCAAAATTTTATTTTATTAAAAATTTTAACATCATTCTAAGACAACTATTCAGTATAACAAGTTATACTAGGACAACCTTATATCAGAACGACATCAAAAACTTTCAAATTTGAAATTTTTCTCTATAGATTTCAGATCTAAATCTTAATCTCATACAAATGACATAGCTCTGATACCATTGTTGGAGTTTCATGATTTTATGCATGCAAAAATTTTCAAAACAAGTATGCAGTAGAACTTAAAAATTTTAGATTAAATCTAATTTAATCTAAACATGCATAAGATCAAATCTTAAAATTATAAATAGAATCTACATATGTGAGATAGAATTTAGATATAAAAATCAAATAAAAAAATAAATAAACTTCATACCTTGGTATGAGTGGATCTTCACCACAAACTGATGATCGTGGATGTCTTTCGAAGGTCCCTTGAAGCTGCACAAGCATCCGCCTTAATGGATATCCACACGAGGCTTCAATCTGATCAAAAGCTTTTTGATCTCACTGGGATGCTAGCTCCTTTATAGAGATCACATCTTGATGGTTGAATTTTTTTTTCTCTCAAGACACTTTTAGAGAAGAAGAAAAAATAGGAGGATGATGATCTCTAAGCTAGAGATCATGAGAATAATCTTTTCTTCTCTTTTTTTCTTAAAATCCATACACCAAATCTCTACGCTAGAGATGTAAGAATTTTTATCCAACTCTTGAATAAAGAAGAGACAAAAACTCATGTCCAAACTAGGATAAAAGAGAGAGAGAAGAGTCCCCAACAACCAACCTTTGGTTGTTGGTAAGAAAGAAGAGATAGGAGCACTCATACCTCACACCATGCATCCATATGCCGTGCCCTCTCCCCTTTTATTTTTCTCCACACACAACTCCCCTCTATTGGCATCAAAACCTGATCCATATCTGGTTGGTTGCCGCCCCTCTCTTGTTCCCTTGTTTAAATAGGAGAGAGTTTGATTTTTGGGTAGGAGATAAGAGACTAAACAACTTTGGACTCTTTCTTTTTATGCCGCCCATCCTTCAGATGTTTTGTGCCCAGGTTTCCCATGGGAAAGAGAGGATTATGTGACCTTCTTACACACTAAATAAGAGAGGGGGTGTGGAAAAATATTGGCATGCAAATTTGGTTGCGCGTGGGACCTTTTATGGCGCATGGAGAGGGAGGAGTTTTAAGATTTTAGGAGTCTTCTTTAGGTAACTAATTTAAATCAATTTAAACTCTAACCAATTTTAATCATATTAAAAATTGATTAGACCCAAATAGATTAGAATTCAAATCTGATTAGGAGTCCAAACTATTTAGATTAGATATCACCTAATTAGAGGAGTCCTAGTCCTTTTGAACTCTCTCTTGGTGCTTGAGTCAAACTCAATTTAATCATAATCTAATTAGGATTTTGTACATCCATGAAGATAAAAAATTTTATTCCAAATAGAAACTCAAACACTCTTATTTAGATCCTAGTCTAATTAAAAATTAAGTCAAATCCAAATCCTAATTCAATAAGAAATTATTCTTCCATGCAATTTGATTATCTCATAATCCAATTAGATTTGATCAAATTAAACCCATATCAAGTCAAATTAAATCTAATTTAATTAAACTTGATGCAAGCCCCATAGCTCAATCAAATTGAGTCAAGTAGCAATCTAATTGCTAATTAATCCTCTTATAACTCACTAACTCTTTAGCGAGTTACTTAATTGTAACTTTTGTATTGGATTAATTATCAATCAAATTGATACTTAAATCCTATCATGATTCATAATCATAATTCAACCATCTGATCAGTTAAAAATCTCTTTGTGTGTGATCCCATAGATTTCATTCTATTTAGTGTGAGATATATTGTGATCCCTATCACAATATCATCAAAACTCCTTTCAATAGGTTGGAACCATTCCAACTCTACCTATTAAGGATCATCGATCATCAAGATGATGCTTGTGGATCTCATAATCCATCAGTGATACCTAGCAGTATGTAGTGGTAATCCAGCAGAATAAAAAGAGATGAACCTCTAAGTACAGTTAACGTATGATACAATCCCTCTATCGTGAGTCCCGACCAGATGGTAGGTCATGGATGAATCATCAAACTTCATCATCGATCATATGATAGATTCAATCAACTCAAGTCCATGTGTGATTTTTATGGAAACCTCTTTCTATTAATCACACTGCTATGGCCATAGACTTAAAGACTCAACTTCTTAAAACTCATAAGACTACTCTCTTCTACTAGGATCGATAAATCCCATCTAGGTGCACATCCTACTCCTATAATAGACCAATTATCGCTAACATCCACTATAATGACTCATTGAGTTAATGTTTATATGTAGTCAAACTTCAGCAGCCTCACTGCGAGTAGCTATAGCACCACAGGTCAAAGAACCAGTCATACAACTACAGCATTGAGAAAGTCACTAACGAGTGAGCAGATATTCATGTGATTTCTCTTGTTAGTCATGCTCAGTGTTAGTTATTTTCTAACAACCATCTGTACTCTCACTCCAGTGTCACTACATCGCAGACTCGAGACACATCTATCCGAAGAAAGTGATTCGTACACTGATCTATCTAGATTAATCACCATCCTCATGATGATCTTATAGTCAGGAGTAATTTAGAAATTAACCATCAATAGCATATGTCTCAAATTCTCAACTCTTTAAGAATATGTGTCATCATCTTGTTAATCCATTAGTTGATTTATAGACACATAAAATATGATTGGTAATATAAATATTGAATAAAGTATAAAAATATTTTTTAATAATATAATATGTGTCAGTTAAGATTGGCTTCTAAGACATACATCCAACAAATAGAACCAATTAAATAATCATCTTCCTTCGGGATGTAGTCTCTGAACCATTTTTCTAGACACCAATTAATCAACTAAGTCCGATCCGATTCAACTTTCAGGATTACTTGTCCTTTTGAGCTCGAGTTCCTAAGGGGTTGACGTCTACTTAGTTTTAATTAAGTTTAGGTTAACACAAAATACTGGTTGGTTGTTTTTGGACTAAGGAAGAATGATAAAATCTTCATCTTATCTTGTTAATGAATGTTATCCTTAAGTTGATTTGAGATGAATATACATAGTCAATTTTAAATAAGGAGTTCTATGCAACTCAATTAGATGCATAAAACCAATTAAACTTAAGAGGCTTACCTTGTCTCCAGTAATCACCAGAAAAAAGTAAATCTAAGTGATGGATGCTCTAAGTAATTAGGGTTTCTGCTCTTATCATGAAGTTTTGATAAGATTTAAGTGAATTATTTTTAAGTTAATTGAAAAGAAAGCAACTAATATTAAAAAGAAAAGAAATATTGGATTAGGATTGATCTCACCAAGCAAAATTGAAAGCTTTCTTTCTTCCCTCCTTTTTTTACAAAAAAAATAAAAAAAATTAGTAAATTGGATTCATAAGAAATCAAAACTCTTAGCATTCGTACCTTTCTCGATAATGGTGTCAAAATTGATATATCATGATATTATTGTTAGAACACCGTAATTATCAATTTAAATTAATCTAACTTTTAAAAATTAAAAAATATATAAAAAGCAATGAGTCAGATCGATTTCACAGAGAAGATAGTGCTGATTTGAAATCATTGATTTTATAAAAAAATTCAAAAAAATAATTTAACTTAAAAAATAAAAATTAAAAGTGTAAAAGATAAACTTGGTACTAAGATCTACTATCTAAATCTTAGCTTCTACTTACAATAAAAAATAAAGAGTAAAAATTTAAAGTATATAAAAATAACTTGGTATTAAGATCTACTATTTAGATCTTAGTATCTACTAACAATAAAAATAAATAATAAAAATTTAAAGAGCATAAAAATAAATTTTATATTAATTAAAAAAATTTAATTACAAAAATTTAAAAGAATAAATAAATAAAATAAAATAAATTATAATAAATAAATAAATAAAAATTATAATAAAAGTTTAAAGTTGATTGGTGTAGCCTCATCGAGAAGATGGTTGTGTTGGTTTACAGATGATTTGCATGAAATTTTAAACTAGTGACATTAACTACAGCAGAAGCAGAACATAAAAATATTTTGTATATAATCTAAGCATGCTAATATTAAATCACAATCCTTAGGATTGTCTAACATGCATAAATAAATTTAAATATAGATCTAAAATTAAAAACAAGAAGAAAGAAAAGTTACCTTAACTGCTTTCCCTACATCTTACTTGGATTAATTTCTGTGGATGCTCGAGATTTTCATTATAGCCGTGCAAGCGCCCAACCTCTATCGGGATCTACACAGGGATGATCTGATTGGAGCACTAAGACCACCAGAGTGCTAGCTCCTTACAAGCCTCACTCCTTTGCTTGGATCTGAATCTCCTACTTCTAGTTCTCGAAGAACATGACAGCAGCACGAACCCTTCGCTCTGATCTAAATGGATCTGAGCAAGACCACCATAAAGAGAAGAAAATCTAAATTACTTCTCATCCTCTCTCTCTCTCTCTCTAATTTCTCTCTTTCAGATTTAATCTAGAGGGAGAATGGGGCATGGAGATGTAGGAAAGAAGGGAGGAGGGCGATGGAAAACCAAGGGGCGGCAAGGCAGATTTTTTTTTCATCGGAACATCTTTTTTATTGCATGCCAATTATTTTTTTTCCTTATACTTGTCACACAAATATCAGCCCTCGGCTCAACCAGATAAGATGTGATCTAATCTTAATTCAAATCAAATTTGAATTGATTAGAGCTGATCCACATCTGGATTGAGTCCCAAAGCAGAAAAGGGAGTTACACAAGGAGGCAAATGCATTGAGAAATCTCATCTCTTGCACACCCTCTCTTCTTTACTTGTTTTGTTGCACAAAACAAGTCATCCCAATGCCAAACCAACTTCTTTAACTGATAATAATTGATCCACTTTGATTCAAAATCAAATTAGAATTCAAATGAGATTGGTTCTTATCCAGAAAGGAAAGGGGAGGCACCACATTATTCTTTCACATGCACAAGAGAAGGGACGCAGATTTCTCATGCCCCACTTTTTTTTTCTATGTGTAAGATGAGAGAAAAGCCTAGTCAAACTAGACACAAGTGGTCTTCTTCAATTGGGTCTAATTTAGATTCAAACTAAATCCAATTCAAGCCCAATTTGAATCAAATTCGAAAGGCTGTCAATCCTGATTCAATCAGAATTATAATCTAAGTCCTATTTGGATAATTAAACACAATTAGCCTTAAATTAAGTTAAATCTAATTAAATTAAATCTGATTTAAACTAATTAAGACTTGTTGGTGCAAAAATCTGCTTGCATCGGAGAAGCTGGAGTCGAGGGAGTCGCGGTCGCCGTTGGAACCTGCAAAAGAAGTCTAAACTGGAGATGGGGTTGCTCCGGTAAGACCCTCCAATGCTCAAGTCAGTTCTCTGCCTCAACAAGAATGGAGTGCTCGAACGAAAATTTTAGCAGAGTTTCTAGGTAAAAATGAGAGCTTATAGAATAACGTATATGGGGTTCCCCTTTAATAGGCGAAGGGGGCAACAAATTGATGGTGACGCCTGTAACCGTCTGGCAGTGGGCTGCCCATAGTCAGAAAAAGTTTATTGCGAAGAGTAGTGGGGTGGACTCGTGGCTATTACCGGGACGTGCCACGTGGAGTCTGCCACAAGAAGTGGAGCGGCGTCTGTTGTCGCAACTTGCCAGAGGATAAAAGAATCGTGCGGTATCTGTCGCAGGAAGTGGAGCGGGACCATGGCCTTATTACGGCCTGTCAAGGAGTGATGGAGCCGTGTGGAATCCATCGCAGGAGGTGGAGCAGGGTCGTGGAGTAACGGAGCCGCGTGGAATCCATCACAGGAGGTGGAGCAGGGTCGTGGAGTCATGGAGCCGCGTGGGACCTGCCGCAGGGAATGGAGCAGAATCGCGGCTGTTACTGCGGCGTGCCAGGGGGCAAAGGTCTGCCGGTTGAAGTCCGGCTGGGGTGTCAGCAGTTGAAGTTGGTGATGGAGCCCAACTCCCGTAGGAGTCCGGGTGGAGTCCTCCTTGCGGTTGAAGTTGGTGACGGAGCCTAGCTCCTGTAGGAGTCCGGGCGGAGTCCTCCTTGCGGTTGAAGTCGTGGACGGAGCCCGGCTTCCATAGGAGTCCGGGCGACTGAAGTTGGTGGCGGAGCCCGGCTCCCGTAGGAGTCCGGGCAGAGTCTTCCTGCAATTAAAGTCAGGTGCGAAGTTCGACCCCCGTAGGAGTCCGAACGGAGTTTACCAGCAGTCGAAGTCGGTGATGGAATCTGACTCCCGTAGGAGCCCGGGCGGAGTCCTCCTTGCGGAGCCCGGCTCCCGTAGGAGTCCGGGCGGAGTCCTCCTTGTGGTTGAAGTCATGGATGGAGCCCGGCTCCCGTAGGAGTCCGGGCGGTTGAAGTTGGAGGCGGAGCCCGGCTCCCGTAGGAGTCCGGGCGGAGTCTTCCTACAATTAAAGTCAGGTGCGAAGTCTGGCCCCCGTAGGAGTCCGGACGGAGTTTACCAGCAGTTGAAGTCAGTGACGGAGCCCGGCTCCCGTAGGAGCCCGGGCGGAGTCCTCCTTGCTGAGCCCGACTCCCGTAGGAGTCCGGGCGGAGTCCTCCTTGCGGTTGAAGTCGTGGATGGAGCCCGGCTCCCGTAGGAGTCCGGGTGGTTGAAGTTGGTGGCGGAGCCCGACTATCGTAGGAGTCCGGGTGGAGTGTTCCTGCAATTAAAGTCAGGTGCGAAGTCCGACCCCCGTAGGAGTCCGGACGGAGTTTACTAGCAATTGAAGTCGGTGACGGAGACTGGCTCCCGTAAGAGTCCGGGCGGAGTCCTCCTTGCGGTAGAAGTCGTGGATGGAGCCTGGCTCCTGTAGGAGTCCGGGCGATTGAAGTTGGTGGCGGAGCCCAGCTCCCGTAGGGGTCCAGGCGGAGTCTTCCTGTAATTAAAGTCAGGTGCGAAGTCCGGCCCCCGTAGAAGTCCGGACGGAGTTTACCAGCAGTCGAAGTCAGTGACGGAGCCCGGCTCCCGTAGGAGCCCGGGCGGAGTCCTCCTTGCGGAGCTCGGCTCCCGTAAGAGTCCAAGCGGAGTCCTCCTTGCGGTTGAAGTCGTGGACAGAGCCCGGCTCCCGTAGGAGTCCGGGCGGTTGAAGTTGGTGGCGGAACCCGGCTCCCGTAGGAGTCCGGGCGGAGTCTTCCTACAATTAAAGTCAGGTGCGAAGTCCGGCCTCCGTAGGAGTCCGGACAGAGTTTACCAGCAGTCGAAGTCAGTGACGGAGCCCGACTCCCGTAGGAGCTCGAGCGGAGTCCTCCTTGCGGAACCCGGCTCCCGTAGGAGTTCGGGCAGAGTCCTCCTTGTGGATGAAGTCGTGGACGGAGCCCGGCTCCCGTAGGAGCCCGGACGGTTGAAGTTGGTGGCGGAGCCCGGCTCCCGTAGGAGTCCGGGCGGAGTCTTCCTGCAATTAATGTCAGGTGCGAAGTCCGACCCCCGTTGGAGTCCAGACAGAGTTTACCAGCAGTTGAAGTCGGTGACGGAGCGCGACCCCCATAGGAGTCCGGGCGAAGTCCTCCTTGCGGAGCTCGACTCCCGTAGGAGTCCGGGCGGAGTCCTCCTTGTGGTTGAAGTCCTGGACGGAGCCCGACTCCCATAGGAGTCTGGGCGGTTGAAGTTGGTGGCGGAGCCCGGCTCCCGTAGGAGTCCGGGCGGAGTCTTCCTGCAATTAAAGTCAGGTGCGAAGTCCGGCCCCCGTAGGAGTCCGGACGGAGTTTACCAGCAGTCGAAGTCGGTGACGGAGCTCGGCTCCCGTAGGAGTCCGGGCGGAGTCCTCCTTGCGGTTGAAGTCATGGACGGAGCCCGGCTCCCATAGGAGTCCGGGCGGTTGAAGTTGGTGGCGGAGCCCGACTCCCGTAGGAGTCCGGTCGGAGTCTTCCTGCAATTAAAGTCAGGTGCGAAGTCCGGCCCCCGTAGGAGTCCGGACGGAGTTTACCAGCAATCGAAGTCGGTGACGGTGCCCGACTCCCGTAGGAGCCCGATCGGAGTCCTCCTTGCGGAGCCCGGCTCCCGAAGGAGTCCGGGCAGAGTCCTCCTTACGGTTGAAGTCATGGACGGAGCCCGGCTCCCGTAGGAGTCCGGGCGGTTGAAGTTGGTGGCGGAGCCCGGCTCCCATAGGAGTCCGAGCGGAGTCTTCCTGCAACTAAAGTCAGGTGCGAAGTCCGACCCCCGTAGGAGTCCGGACGGAGTTTACCAGCAGTTGAAGTCGGTGACGGAGCCTGGCTCCCGTAGGAGCTCGGGCGGAGTCCTCCTTGCGGAGCCCGGCTCCCGTAGGAGTCTGGGCAGAGTCCTTGCGGTTGAAGTCATGGACGGAGCCCGGCTCCCGTAGGAGTCCGGGCGGTTGAAGTTGGTGGCAGAGCTCGGCTCCCGTAGGAGTCCGGGCGGAGTCTTCCTGCAGTTAAAGTTAGGTGCGAAGTCCGGCCCTCGTAGGAGCCCGGACGGAGTTTACCAGCCGTTGAAGTCGGTGACAGAGCCCGGCTCTCATAGGAGTCTGGGCGGAGTCCTCCTTGTGGTTGAAGTCGTGGACGGAACCTGGCTCCTGTAGGAGTCCGGGCGGTTGAAGTTGGTGTCGGAGCCTGGCTCCCATAGGAGTTCGGACGGAGTCTTCCTGCAATTAAAGTCAGGTGCGAAGTCCGGCCCCCGTAAGAGTTCGGACGGAGTTTACCTGCAGTCGAAGTCGGTGACGAAGCCCGGCTCCCGTAGGAGCCCGAGTGGAGTCCTCCTTACGGAGCCTGGCTACCGTAGGAGTCCGGGCGGAGTCCTCCTTGCGGTTGAAGTCGTGGACGGAGCCCGACTCCCGTAGGAGTCCGAGCGGTTGACGTTGGTGGCGGAGCCCGGCTCCCGTAGGAGTCCGGGTGGAGTCTTCCTGCAATTAAAGTTAGGTGCGAAGTTCGGCCCCCGTAGGAGTCCGGACGGAGTTTACCGCAGTCGAAGTCGGTGACAGAGCCCGGCTCCCATAGGTGCCCGGGCGGAGTCCTCCTTGCGGAGCCCGACTCCTGTAGGAGTCCGGGCGGAGTCCTCCTTGCGGTTGAAGTCATTGACGGAGCCCGGCTCCCGTAGGAGTCCGGGCGGTTGAAGTTGGTGGCGGAGCCCGGCTCCCGTAGGAGTTCGGGCGGAGTCTTCCTGCAATTAATGTCAGGTGCGAAGTCTGGCCCCCGTAGGAGTCCGGACGGAGTTTACCAGCAGTCGAAGTCGGTGACGGAGCCCGGCTCCCGTAGGAGTCCGAGCGGAGTCCTCCTTGCGGTTGAAGTCGTGGACGGAGCCTGCAAGGGTCAATCCCGCTGAGAACTTCGGCTGTGGCTATTTTATACCCAACACCAATCCCCCTACTTCTGAGTTTGAATTTCGAATGAAGGAAGTACAGAGAGATTGGCATAGCCGAAGTTGTCCCCTCAAATCTTGCGCGCGACCGCCCCCAGATATTTTGGCATTAAATTTGCGCGTACTGGAGTCTTTTCGAATCGGGGCGATACGAAGGGACCCTTCGAAATTCCTGCTGGTACACTGGCCCAAGTACGGTGCAATAATGGCCCTGCCAACCGTCAGCCGCTTTTAGCCGCCTGCCGTGGCAAGTGGGACACGCATCGAGCGCAGGCCGGCCTGGGGGGATTCACGATCATTATGGCGTCGGATCCCAGGGTCTATTTAAACCCATCCTTCCACCTTTAGGGGCCCTATTCTGCTCCAGAGTTCTACCAGTATCTGCCCTTCCTTCGAGAGCCCTATTTTTGTCGGCGTCTTCTCGGGCCATAGGCGCCCTTCGAGTCGTCCCTGTTCTTGCCTCCCTGCATCCCTCTGAGCGATCTAGGTTAGTCCCAGAACCTTCATCTTTCTTCCCGCCACTTAGGGGATTTTTCTTCGCCATTCTTTTTTTTTTTGTTGTATTCCTTTGAGTTTGTCTCCTCTGGCCTCCCGTCCTTTGTCTTGTCTATCTTCTTTGGGATCTTTAGAGTCTTCATTCGGAGTTATTCGAAATGTCTTCCGGCTCTTCTGCTCCCAGTGGTTTCGGGAGTTCTTCCACCTCAACCCCCCAGGTCCCTCGCTCTGTAGATGAACCCGCACCTGGGGCTGGGCTCCACCCGGTTTTTGCGCCGGGCGCCATTCCATGCTCTCTGACTCTGGATGAACTCCTTCTGATAAGGGTTCAGTATGGAGTTCCTCCGGAGTACGACCTGGAGCTGCCTGGCCCCTCCGACCGGGCTAGCACTCCCCCATCCGATCGTTTTTGCCTGTATCAGGAGGCATTTCGTGCCGGACTCCGGCTTCCGTTTCCATCCTTTATTGTCACCCTCTTCCGCTTCTTAGACATCTCTTTGGCTTCCGTTGCTCCGAACTCTTTTAGGTTTTTGATAGGGTTTCTCTCCCTTTGCCATGTAGTCGAGGTCCAACCGTCCCTCTCTCTGTTTAGGCACTTCTATACCTTCAAGCGTCATCCTTCGACGAAGGACTGGTGGTATTTCTCCCCTCAGTTCGGCAAGAAGGGGTTGCTGAAAGGTGCCCCCTCTTCAATCCACAATTGGAAGGAGAAATACCTCTTCGTCCACTGCCCGACCCTGAGGCTGGGCCTGCCCCCTTGGGGCTCTCTGAGGGATTCTGTCCGTCGGGCCCCCAGCCTGGGGGAGGACGACCTCCAGGCTGCCCAAAAGCTTCTCGCCTATTCCGCTCCTTCCCTTCCCAACCTTCTGAGGGAGCAGTTTTTGTTCAACATTGGCCTGACCCCCCAGGATCCTGTGAGTACTTCATCTTTTCCTTTCTCTTCTTTTTTCTTTTTCTTTCTCTCTTCTTTCTCTCTCTCTTTTTTTTTTTTTTGCCACTCTTTTTTCGTTTCATTATTGATTTCTGATCTCTCTCCCATTTCTCTTTCTCTTCTTTTTTCTTTTTTTCTTTTTTTTTTCTTTTTTTTCTTTTTTTTCTTTTTTTTTTTAAGAATGGATGCCGAAGCAGCATGAATGCTTGCTAGGGGCCTCAAGGCCCATAAAAGAAAGGGTGCCGCAGCCTCCGGACCGGCAAAGAGGGCCAGGGCGGAGGAGTCAAGCTTGGCCGCATCCGTCCAGGCGGCCCCTGCGATCAATATTCCTTCGGACGCCGAACCTACGGCCCCCCGGGCTACTTCGAGGAGTCCACCGACTGGGGCTCCCGCTTCGAGGGTCCGCCCCATGGAGGCACCAGTAGTCGAGAGGGGGAGGAGAAGGAAGTTGGTGGCCCGCAGGGTGAGTAGCCACCGAGCCACCGTTGACGAGTCCCTCTATTCCGAAGAGGAGCCAGAGAATCCCTTCAATGACAGGGACTTGATCAGGCGGTTGATCGACGACTGCATCCTGCCTGAATTCGTCGAGAGGATCAATCGCACCGATCCAGAGTAGTGAGTCTGGGACTCCCTAGGGTCCTTCCTCGAGGTAAACAAATCATCATTTAACCGGCTATTCGACCCTTGTTCTGATCCCCTTGTCGCCCTTGCAGATTGGGCACCAGCTCTTTGCCAATATCGAGGTGACGAACCGGGCGAGGAGGGATGCCATCCAGGTGGAGGAGCGCTGCCGGGCCGAGGCCGCTCGCCTTAAAGAAAAGGCAGCCGAAGTAGTCGCCCTCCAAGGGGTCCTGGAAAGAGAGAAACAAGCCCGGGAGGAGGAGAAGAAGGCCTTGGAGAAGACAGTGAGAAAGACGGAGGCCGAGGTTGCCAACTTGGCTGAGCAGATTCCAGTCCTGGTCTCGGAGGTCAGGGTCCTCGCGATAGAGGAATTCAAGACATCCACGGAGATGAGGGACCTGAATGTCCAATTCGGCCAGGAGGCGTTCATCAAGGGGTTCGAGCTCTGCCAGGAGAAGGTGGCCAGGAAATTTTCGGAGCTCGACCTCAGCTTCCTGGGTGAGGAGTCTGAAGACGAGGCCGGTCCCTCGCCCGCTGCCACTGCTGCCGCAACCCCCCTTCCAGGGATGCCGAGTTCTCCAACCCCTGCCCCTGAGGTCTGAGACCTCCGACCTTATATTTTTATTTTACCATAATTTTTCTTTTCCTTTTTGTCTTCAAGAATCATCCAATCAATAAAGTTGAGTTTCTTATCGTGGGTGGCTTCTCCCTTCTCCCTTTCTTCTCTCTGCTTTTCTTTCTGTGATGAGTCGTGTCTTGATGCTTTTGCCTTCCGATGGCAGTGTCTTGCAGAAGTACTTCCCCTGCCCCTGGAGATTCCGCTGAAGGTGACGATCCAGCGGCTGAAGAAGGAAGTCCTTCACTTGACAAAAAGGTCAAAAAAGATGGAAGGCGAACTTCGCAGATCGAGAGAGGGTCATTCTGAAGCCACCGTGGAGGCCACCCGCTTTCGAAATCTCCACATAAAGGGGATCATGGAGTATAGCCGGAGGAAGGCAGACTTCGCGAAGGAGCTTGAGGAATGCAAAAAGAGTGCCAGCGATCGAATTTGGGCTCAAGCTGCCAAGATCAGCGCTCTGAGGGTGGAACTGTCGGCTGCGATGGAGAAGATCGGCCAGCTGGGAGGAAGTTCATCCCGGCACTTGGCTCGGGCCGACGGCGATCGGGAGTGGTCGAAGAAGGTCTCTGACCTTCAGCAGCAGCTTCAGGATGCCGAGGTGAGCTTCGACGTACATCGGGTCGATTGGCACAGGCAGGTAGAGGAATATAAAGGGTGACTCAGGGCGGCGACCGATGAAGTCGCCCATCTTCAGAGGCAGCTGGCTGACAGGGCTCAGCTGACTTCTGCCCGGGATTTCAATGAACTCCAGTCCCTGAGAGGAACCGTCGAAGGGCTTTCTACCACCCTTGGGGAAAGGATGGCTGAGCTGCAGTAATTGAAGATCCAGCTGGCATACGAGCAGTGGGCCGTCACGGACGCGGAGGCGGAATCTGAGGTCCTGAGAAAGAGGCGTCGAGAGGCGAAGACCGAGAGCCAGCGACTTCACCAGGCGCTCCAGGATGCACTACTGAAAAGGAGAGAACTAGAAGAAGAAATTGAGAATCTAAGGCAGTCCTGGATGAGGGGTGGAGCAGATAATTCTAGGTCGGAAGGAGCAGAGCCTCCTTAGGGCTCTTTTTGTCCTTCTGTCTTTTCATGTATATACTTTCCCTTTTGTTGTTTTGTCCCGCTTTTGTCGTTTTGCTTTTTTTTTTTTCCTTTGGCCTTCTGGGCTTTATAGCGTATATTTCACAAATGGAATGAAAAGGGGGTTTTGTGTTACCTCATCCGCATATTGTATTAAATTGTCATCCGCCGAACTTCTCTCGCAGTTCGACTTGTCCGATGTTGACGTTGTTGGGAGGCACCCAGTCGTCGATGCGCTGGTTTGCTTTCCTCGTCGTTCATGGCCGCGGGCTCGAGCTTGGTGGTCCGAACTCCGTATTACTTTGGAGACGTCGCTGTCTTCTTGACCTGTGTCGAGAGCCTTCTTAGAGGCCGGGGGTGTTTGGTAAGAACTTCCTGTCTTTGTTGACATGAGGTTTCTTAGGTCTTTGATGCGGTTTGTCCTTCATCTGTTTCTGACATAGCTCGTCGCTCTTCCTCTTTAATTTCTCTCCTCTTTTTTGAGTGAGGGCCCTCCCCTCACTTTTTGCGGGGTTTCGTAGGAGTGTGAAGGCATCGCTGAGGGGTCTTTCCCCTTCATCCGATCTTATTGGGCGGTCGGGTTTCATCACCATCAGGATGAGGTTCTCCTCCTGTTCCCAACGGGACCGCGGGGGCATATAAGGGCCATTACGAGGGTCTCTCCCCCCATCCAGTCTAAAAGAATCGGGCCTCCGACTTTGCTCATGTCAGGACGAGGTTCTCCTCCTGTTCCTGACATGGCTGTGAGGGCACATTAGGGCGTTGTGAGGCCTCTCCCCCCATCCGGTCTAAAAGAACTGGGCCTTTGACTTTGCTCATGTCAGGACAAGGTTCTCCTCCTCTTTCTGACATGGCTGTGGGGGCACATTAGGACGTTGTAAGGCCTCTCCCCCCATCCGGTCTAAAAGAACCGAGCCTTTGACTTTGCTCATGTCAGGACGAGGTTCTCTTCCTGTTCCTAACATGGCTGTGGGGGCACATTAGGGCATTGTAAGGCCTCTCCCCCCATCCGGTCTAAAAGAATCGGGCCTTTGACTTTGCTCATGTCAGGACGAGGTTCTCCTCCTGTTCCTGACATGGCTGTGGGGGCACATTAGGGCGTTGTAAGGCCTCTCCTCCGATCCGATCTCAAGATAATCGAACTTTCATTCTAGTTATGTTAGGATGAGGTTTCCCTCCCGTTCCTAACATAACTTTGCTTTAACTGTTTGAAGGGGTTATACCCAGTCGTGACAAATCCATGCCAAATGGGAGGAGCATGCCAAGTCAAAAGGAATTTAGATTCAAGGCAAAATCGTAAGCGATACATTTACAGGTTTCCGGGGTTCCATGGTTGTGGGAGGTCTGCTCCTCCTTGAGACCCTCCGACGATGGAGTCGATGGTCCCGATTGGAGGCCGATCTCCGGGCTGCTCCTCCCTCCCTAGCGGTTCTGGTTGCGGCAGGGCCCTTGGCCGATCTTCTCTACCCCCAGGCCGACGTCGGATGAACCTGTCGAGTCGACCTCGCCGGATGAGCTCCTCGATCTCGTCTCAGAGCTGGATGCATTCCTCCGTGTCGTGGCCGTGGTCGCGGTGGTAGAGACATAACTTGTTGGGGTTGTACTTTCTGGGGTGTGTGCGTATCCTCTCTGGCCTAGGGAGCTGCTCCCTGACCTCCATCAGTACCTGGGTCCTCGAAGCATTGAGGGGGGCATAGTTGCGAAACCTTCCCGGTGGAGAGCCTCGCCAAACCCTGCGATCCGGACTCCTCTGCCTATGTACCCGGGGTGGAGTGTGGGCACGCTTGTGCCCAGGAGGGGATCGAGAATGTGGCCGAGCTTCCCTCGGCCTTTTTTCGACTGCGGGCTTACTCGAGTCTCCTGCCTGCCGCTCTCTCACGGTCTCCTCATCCTTCATTTTGAAGGCTTCTTTCGCTCGGGCGTACCCTTCAGCCCGGGCCAACAAATCAGCAAAATCCCTGGGGTACTTCTTCTCCAGGGAGAACAAAAGGTCATTCTTCTGAAGGCTACCCTTCAGAGCGGCCATTGCGACTGATTGGTCCAAGTTTCGGACCTCCAGTGCCGCGACGTTGAAACGGTTGATGTAGGCCCGAATGGATTCCCCTTCCCTCTACTTGATATTGATGAGGGACTTCGAACCCTTCCGGGGGCGCCGGCTGCTGACAAAATGGGCCACGAATTGGTGGCTCATCTAATCGAAGGAAAAGATGGTACCCGGCTTCAGAGCCGAGTACCAATTTCTCGCCGCTCCCTTCAAGGTGGATGGGAAGGCTCGACATAGAATGGCGTCTGGAGTGCCATGAAGCATCATCATCATCCGGAAGGCTTCCAGATGATCAACCGGGTCTGAAGTCCCGTCGTAGCTTTCGAACTGGGGGAGCTTGAAGTTTGGCGGGATCGGTTCCTGTATGATCATTTGAGAAAAGAGAAGGTCAGTGCAAATATCTTCACCATAAGCGGGGGGAGCATGGCGGAGTTCTTCAATCTGTCGGTTCATCTCTTGGAGTCTCCGATCTAGGAAATCCTCTCGACTTCGAGTCTCGAGGGTCCTCTGGCAAAATGGGGGCAGGGATCTTCCATGGGTGGAGTCATGATCCGATTGAGGGCTCTCCACCCTTGGGTTCATTTTCCCAGAAAAGATGGGATGGCTGGCCCAAGTGGCCCGCCCCACCGCCGGATTCTGGCGTTCCGACGACACCCTTTCCAGGCGTGCTGATGCCTGCGGCTGCAGCTGCTGCTGCATAGCCTGCACAGCTTCAGTGAGGCCTCTGACCTGCTGCACCAATAGATCAAACTGCTCCGCACCGACCGCCACCGCTGGAGGAGGAGGAGGAGGTTGGGAAACAAGAGGCGAGGTCGGAGCCTGAGATCTGGCCGTGGAGGCCGTGGATCGTCACGTGGATGCCTTGCGAGGAGGCATCGAGCAAGGATCGAGTGGAGAAAGGAGGAGGGGATGCCAGAAGAAATGCCCGGGAGCGGTCCCGTTGAGCGCTCCTTTAAGAACAAGGATGCTGAGAAGACACAGGCCCCTTCCTCTAGTGCCAATCTTGTTGGTGTAAAAATCTGCTTGCGTCGAAGAAGCTGGAGTCGAGGGAGTCGCGGTCACCGTCGGAACCTGCAAAACAAGTCTAAACCGAAGATGGGGTTGCTCCGGCAAGACCCTCCGATGCTCAAGTCAGTTCTCTATCTCAACAAGAATGGAGTGCTCGAACGGAAATTTTAGCAGAGTTTCTAGGTAAAAATGAGAGCTTATAGAATAACGTATCTGGGATTCCCCTTTTATAGGCGAAGGGGGCAACAAACTGATGGTGACGTCTATAACCGTCTGGCAGTGGGCCGCCCATAGTCAGGAAAAGTTTATTGCAGAGAGTAGTGGGGTAGACTCGTGGCTATTATCGGGACGTGCCACGTGGAGTCTGCCATAAGAAGCAGAGCGGCGTCTGTTGTCGCAACTTGCCAAAGGATAAAAGAATCGCGCGGTATCCGTCGCAGGAAGTGGAGCGGGACCGTGGCCATTATTACGGCCTGTCAAGGAGTGATGGAGCCATGTGGAATCCATCGCAGGAGGTGGAGCAGGGTCGTGGAGTGATGGAGCCGCGTGGGACCTGCCGTAGGGAATGGAGCAGAATCATGGCTGTTACTGCGGCATGCCAGGGGGTGAAGGTCTGCCGGCTGAAGTCTGGTTGGGGTGTCAGCAGTTGAAGTTGGTGGCAGAGCCGGACTCCCGTAGGAGTCCGGGCGGAGTCCTCCTTACGGTTGAAGTCGGTGACGGAGCCCAGCTCCTGTAGGAGTCCGGGCGGAGTCCTCCTTGCGGTTGAAGTCGTGGATGGAGCCCGGCTCCCATAGGAGTTCGGGCGGCTGAAGTTGGTGGCGAAGCCCGGCTCCCGTAGGAGTTCGGGTGGAGTCTTCCTGCAATTAAAGTTAGGTGCGAAGTCCGGCCCCCGTAGGAGTCTGGACGGAGTTTACTAGCAGTCGAAGTCGGTGACGGAGCCTGACTCCCGCAGGAGCCCGGGCGGAGCCCTCCTTGCGGAGCCCGGCTCCCGTAGGAGTCCGAGCGGAGTCCTCCTTGCGGTTGAAGTCGTGGACGGAGCCTGGCTCCCGTAGGAGTCTGGGCGGTTGAAGTTGGAGATGGAGCCCGGCTCCCATAGGAGTCCGGGCGGAGTCTTCCTGCAATTAAAGTCAGGTGCGAAGTCCGGCCCCCGTAGGAGTCCGGACGGAGTTTACCAGCAGTTGAAGTCGGTGATGGAGCCCGGCTCCCGTAGGAGCCTGGACGGAGTCCTCCTTGCAGAGCCCGGCTCCCGTAGGAGTCCGGGCGGAGTCCTCCTTGCGGTTGAAGTCGTGGACGGAGCTCGGCTCTCGTAGGAGTCCGAGCGGTTGAAGTTGGTGGTGGAGCCCGGCTCCCGTAGGAGTCCAGGTGGAGTCCTCCTGCAATTAAAGTCAGGTGCGAAGTCCGGCCCCCGTAGGAGTCCGGACGGAGTTTACCAGCAGTTGAAGTCGGTGACAGAGCCTGGCTCCCGTAGGAGTCCGGGTGGAGTACTTCTTACGGTTGAAGTCATGGACGGAGCCTGGCTCCCGTAGGAGTCCGGGCGATTGAAGTTGGTGGCGGAGCCCGGCTTCCGTAGGAGTCCGGGTGGAGTCTTCCTGCAATTAATGTCAGGTGCAAAGTTCGGCCCCCGTAGGAGTCCGGACGGAGTTTACCAGCAGTCAAAGTCGGTGACGGAGCCCGACTCCCGTAGGAGCCCGGGTGGAGTCCTCCTTGCGGAGCCCGACTTTCGTAGGAGTCCTGGCGTAGTCCTCCTTGCGGTTGAAGTCATGGATGGAGCCCGGCTCCCGTAGGAGTTCGGGCGGTTGAAGTTGATGGCGGAGCCTGGCTCCCGTAGGAGTCCGGGCGGAGTCTTTCTGCAATTAAAGTCAGGTGCGATGTCCGGCCCCCGTAGGAGTCCGGACGGATTTTACCAGCAGTCAAAGTCGGTGATGGAGCCCGGCTCCCATAGGAGCCTGGACGGAGTCCTCCTTGCGGAGACCGGCTCCCGTAGAAGTCTGGACGGAGTCCTCCTTGCGGTTGAAGTCATGGACGGAGCCCGGCTCCCGTAGGAGTCCGGGCGGTTGAAGTTGGTGGCGGAGCCTGGCTCCCGTAGGAGTCCGGGCGGAGTCTTCCTGCAATTAAAGTCAGGTGCGAAGTCCGACCCCCGTAGGAGTCTGGACGGAGTTTACCAGCAGTTGAAGTCGGTGACGGAGCCCGGCTCCCGTAGGAGTCTGGGTGGAGTCCTTGCGGAGCCCGACTCCCATAGGATTTTGGGTGGAGTCCTCCTTGCGGTTGAAGTCATGGAAGGAGCCCGGCTCCCGTAGGAGTCCGGGCGGTTGAAGTTGCTGGCAGAGCCCGGCTCCCTAGGAGTCCGGGCGGAGTCTTCCTGCAATTCAAGTCAAATGCGAAGTTTGGCCCCCGTCGGAGTCCGGATGGAGTTTACCAGCAGTCAAAGTCAGTGACGGAGCCCGGCTCCTGTAGGAGCCCAGGCGGAGTCCTCCTTGCGGAGCCCGGCCCCCGTAGGAGTCCGGGCGGAGTCCACCTTACGGTTGAAGTCGTGGACGGAGCCCGGCTCCCGTAGAAGTCCGGGCGGTTGAAGTTGGTGGTGGAGCCCAGCTCCCGTAGGAGTCTGGGCGGAGTCTTCCTGCAATTAAAGTCAGGTGCAAAGTTCGGCCCCCGTAGGAGTCCGGACGGAGTTTACCAGCAGTCGAAGTCGGTGACGGAGCCCGGCTCCCATAGGAGCCCGAGCGGAGTCCTCCTTGCAGAGCCTGGCTCCCGTAGGAGTCCGGGCGGAGTCCTCCTTGCGGTTGAAGTCATGGACAGAGCCCGACTCCCGTAGGAGTCCGGGCAGTTGAAGTTGGTGGCGGAGCCCGGCTCCCGTAGGAGTCCGTGCGGAGTCTTCCTGCAATCAAAGTCAGGTGCGAAGTCCGGCCCCCGTAGGAGTCCGGACGGAGTTTACCAGCAGTTGAAATCGATGACCGAGCCCGGCTCCCGTAGGAGCCCGGGCGGAGTCCTCCTTGCGGAGCCCGGCTCCCGTAGGAGTCCGAGCAGAGTCCTCCTTGGGGTTGAAGTCGTGGACGGAGCCTGGCTCCCGTAGGAGTCTGGGCGGTTGAAGTTGGTGGCGGAGCCCGGCTCCCGTAGGAGTCCGGGCGGAGTCTTCCTGCAATTAAAGTCAGGTGCGAAGTTCGGCCCCCGTAGGAGTCCAGACGGAGTTTACCAGCAGTTGAAGTCGGTGACGGAGCCCGGCTCCTGTAGGAGTCCGGTCGGAGTCCTCCTTGCGGTTGAAGTAATGGACGGAGCCTGGCTCCCATAGGAGTCCGGGCGATTGAAGTTGGTGGTGGAGCCCGGCTCCCGTAGGAGTCCGGGCGGAGTCTTCCTGCAATTAAAGTCAGGTGCGAAGTCCGGCCCCCGTAGGAGTCCGAACGGAGTTTACCAGCAGTCGAAGTCGGTGACGGAGTCCGGCTCCCGTAGGAGCCCGGGCGGAGTCCTCCTTGCGGAGCCCGGTTCCCGTAGGAGTCCGGACAGAGTCCTCCTTGCGGTTGAAGTCATGGTCGGAGCCCGGCTCCCGTAGGAGTCCGGGCGGTTGAAGTTGGTGGCGAAGCCCAGCTCCCGTAGGAGTCCGGGCAGAGTCTTCCTGCAATTAAAGTCAGGTGCGAAGTCCGGCCTCCGTAGGAGTCCGGATGGAGTTTACCAGCAGTCGAAGTCGGTGACGGAGCCCAGCTCTCGTAGGAGCCCGGGTGGAGTCCTCCTTGCGGAGCCCGGCTCCCGTAGGAGTCCGGGCGGAGTCCTCCTTGCGGTTGAAGTCGTGGACGGAGTCCGACTCCCGTAGGAGTTCGGGCGATTGAAGTTGGTGGCGGAGCCCGGCTCCCGTAGGAGTCCGGGCGGAGTCTTCCTGCAATTAAAGTCGAGTGCGAAGTCCGACCCCCGTAGGAGTCCGGACGGAGTTTACCAGCAGTCGAAGTCGGTGACGGAGCCCAACTCCCGTAGGAGTCCGGGCGGAGTCCTCCTTGCAGTTGAAGTCATGGACGGAGCCTGCAAGGCTCAATCCCGCTGAGAACTTCGTCCGTGGGTATTTTATACCCAACAAGACTTGATTCGTAATTTAATCAAACCTAATTAATTTGCAACACTTATAATTAAGTCCTTTATACTAACAATTAGCAATTTCTAAATTTGTAACTCTTACAAATTAATCCAAACCATCAATCTAATTAATAATTTAATCATGATCCAAGCTATTGAATAGGACGAGCTTCTTTTATGTGTGACCCTCAGGTTCTATTATGTCTGGTAGTGAGACATATAGTGATCTCCATCATAATATCACCGAAATTTCTTTCGATGGGTTGGAACAATTCTAACTCACCCCAACAAAGATCGTTGATCCGAAAATGATCCTAATGAGTTCTCATAATCCACTAGTAACATCTAGCAGCATGTAATGATAATTCATCAGAACAGAAGGATGAACCCTTAGATATAGTAATCGCGTGATCAAGTTTCTCTATCGAGAGTCCCAACAGGATGCAGGTCATAGAAACTAGTCAAATTCTAAGCATCCGTCATATGCCAGACTTAATTAGCTCGAGTTCAATCATGAATCTAATGAGAACTCCTTTTCATAATCATACTGTTGTGGCCACAGACTTATAGACTCAACCTCTTAGATCGTATAGGACTACTCCTCAACTACTAAGACCGATAGATCTCTTATAAGTGCACTTCTACTCCTACAGTGAACCTACTACAGCCAACATCTACTACAAAGATCCATATGGCTAAAAACCATATTTATGTGTAGTCAAACTATAGCAATCCCATCATGAGCAGCTGAGATATTGCAGGTCAAAGAACTACTCACACAACTGTAGTATTGAGAAGTCACTAATGAGTAAGTAGGCATCTATATGATATCTTATTCTTGGTCAAGCATAGTACCGTTGTTCTCTGACAACTACCTACACTCTCGCTTCAGTGTCCTCACACTATATCTCAAGATCTATCTACCTAAAAGGAAAGCAATCCGTGCACCAGTCTACTTAGATCAATCACCATCCCTGTGATGATCATCGACTGAAAGCAATTTAAGAATTAATCTATAATGACATATATCTTAAATTCTCAATTTTTGAGAATATATATCATTGACCATTAACTCCTTAAATGATTTTAAGACACATTACTCTAGAATAAAAATAATTATTTAATAATTTTAATTTCAATAAATCAAGTACAAACTTATGTCCTGAAAAAATTATAATGTGTCAGTCAATAATTGACTTTTCAGATCACACATCTAACAATCTCCCACTTGACCTAAAGCCAATCTAACGCAAACCTAAGTCCCATTTACTCAAGATGGATTTCAGTCTTTAGCTAGCAAATTGCTTAATTAGTAGGTCCACCACATTTCCGCGGGGTCTACTTTCTTCACCTTGATATTTTCAAGTTGGGGTAATCGCATATTATTTAAAGTCCTCCTTTCCATATGCTAGCTATTCTGGTGAGACTATGGCTCCATTAGCTAAGGGCTATGGTGCCAATATTGTCACTATGATGACATCTCATGATATCAATTTGTAATAAAGTTACTTGGACCAGAAGACCTCACCTAGCACTTTTGAAAAGGTGACTAACTCAACTTCCTACAATCAATACAACAAAATAGGTTATTAGCGATGAAAAATTTTCATCGCTAATAATAGATTTTCATCGCTAATAGATATTAGCAATAAAAATTTCACCGTTAATTTTTTTCATCAATAATCCTGTCGTTGATAATATTTTACGATGAAAAAAAATTTAATTGCTAATGAAAAATATTTACGATGAATATTTTTTATTGTTAAAAATAAAAGATGAAAAAATTTAATCATAAAAAAAAGATATTTGCGATAAATAAAACCATCACTAATAAATAAAAAATTAATAATGATAAAAAAAATTTCATCACTATTAATTCCAAAAGTTTTAGCGATTAAAACTTTACATTACAAAATTGAATAATATTAGTGACAAAAATTATGTCATAAATAAATCAATTTTTGATAAAAATTTATGTCGCTAATAATTATTTACAATAAAAATATTTTTATTATTATTAATTATATATTTATTAAAAAATTAAATTATGTTAGTAAAATATTTTTGATGATGAATCTTTCATCGAAAATAATTTTGTCACTAATAATTTAGTTATTTTTTTAAAAAAATTTATGAATATATATTTTTAATTTATATGTATGTATAATATTTTTTATAAATTAAAAAATAAAAATAAAAAATTTATATAATAAATTGATAAATAAATTTTATTATTTTAATATATTAAATTAAAATTATAAAAGATTTAAAAATATATATATATATAAATAAGTCATCAAATATCGACATGTGGAGAACGAGCTGGAGATGGAGAGTGCTCGACGGAGCTCAGACTGGCGATGGAGCTTGAACCGACCTGCTGCTGTCTCATTAGCTGTATCGTCTACTCCATCTATGCCATCCACTCTATCATCTAGATCTGGAGCTGCTGATACTCATCGATGCATGCAGTCAACTCCTGAGCTCGCTGCTCAGCCTGCTGTCGATCCTCGACAGCCTGTCTCTACACATTCATCAGCTAAGCCTTGCACGTAGAATGGATGTCAGTCCTAGATGAGCATAAGGATGAGGAAGTAGTGATCCCATATCCTAGACCCCTAACATAATAGGGTCTCATACCAAGCACCCGATCACAGATCTCATCATCTGTGGGTGCAATCGAGCCCTCAGAGATAGGTTGGGATCTTATGTCTGTCATACGATCATGAAAATTAAAATTAGAGTTATTTTAATTTTTAAGAAAATTAGATTATGAATGAAAAAATAATTAAAAAAACTTACAAAGAGCTCCTGGCTCCCTGTCATCCACTCCCTTGACCGTCGCTGGTGGGTCTACTGATAGATATCAATCCTACCAGGAAGATCGCCACTCTTAGCATCTCTCTGTAATTTGAAAATTAATTAAAAAATTTTATGTTGGGTATAAAATACCCCCCGATCGAAGTTTGTAAAAGACCGACCCTTCTGGGACTTTTTCGGCTTTCGATTTTGTGTAGTGTCTCTCTGAACCCCCTCGACCATCCGAGCTTCCATAATACCATCCGAACTTCTCCGACAATGAGCTTCTCCATCCATCTATCGAGCCACTCCAAAAGCTCTCTGGGCCTCACTATCAGCCGATCTTCTACAGTAATCAACTATTCTTCGAACTTTTTTCGGACTTCGTCAATATCCAAGCTTCTCCGACAATGAGATTTCTACAGTAATCAGACTCCATCCAAGTTTCTACAACGGTCAACCGCCTTCAAGATTCCAACTGAGCTCCTACAAGAGCCGAATTTCTACCACGAGTAGTCTACTCCAAACATCTACTACGAGCGGTCTACTCCGAACTTCTACTATGAGTGGTCTACTCCGAACTCCTACAGCGAGCGTTCTATCCCAGATATCTACCGTAAGCAAATTTCATTCGAGCCTCTACTGTAAACAAATTTCTTCCAAACTTCTATTATAGGTAGACTTCGATCGAGCTTCTTCGTAGTCGAATCCCAGACGAGCTTCTACAATGAGACAGGATCCACCGGCCAGGTCGCCACTCCGAGCTCCCACGACAACCATTCTTCGACCGAGCCTCTACAATAAGCGGTCTCCTTTCAGCCTTCTACAAGAACCAGACTCCATCCAAACTTTCATAGTGGATGGATATCGGACGAGCTTCTACAACAGACGGGCTCCAACAGTTGGATTTCTACAACGGCCGATCGCCTCCGGTGTCTGCTGAACCTCCCCAACGCCATCCGAGGTCCACCGCCGGCCGACCCTCCGCGAGATTCTTCATGAAATTGGACTTCTCTGATGGATAATCTTCAGACGAGCTTCCACATCAGACAAATCGCAGACGGACTTTCCTAGCAATCGGACTCCTACCGAACTTCACCAATAGAAAGTCTCCATCCGAGCTTCTACAGTAGATGACTCTCGCCTGTAGCATCAGTGCCTGAGGCATCCGACAACAGCAGACTCGTCAGTAATCTCAAAAACATCTGAGCTTCTCCTAGATTGATGGGATAAAGAGCCATTTCGCTCCATTAGACATCCCAGCCGAGCTCCAGCCGACAGATCCGAACTCTTCGGCAAGTCACGACAAAGGCCACTACCTTACTCCACTCTCTGCAATAGATTCTGTGTGGCTCCACCACTCTTTGGTGAGTCACGACAACGGACACCACTCCACTCTCCGTAACAAACTCCACGTGACCCTGAACGACCCTTGACGCCACTACTCTCCGTAACAAACTCCGCGCAACTCTGAATAGCCCACTACTAGGCGGTTACAAACGTCGCTGTCAATCAGTTACGCTCTCCATCTATAAAAAGGGACCCCCAGATACGTTCATCTCTAGGCTCTAAACTTTATCTCAAAACTCTGCTAAAATTTTTACTCGAGCACTCCATTTCTGTTGAAGCAGAGTACTAACTTGAGCATCAGAGGGTCTTGCCGGAGCACCTCCAACTTCAGTTTAGACTTTCCTTGCAGGTTTCGACGGCGGCTGCGGTCATCTCGACTCCAGCAACTCTAGCTTCGACAGAATTCTGCACCAACAGAATTGGCGCTAGAAGAAGGGGTCTGTGTCTTTGCAGTACCTTTGTTCTTAAAGGAGTGCTCAACGGGACTGTCTCCGATCATCTTCTCCGACGTCCTCTTCTCCTTCTCCTACTAGATCTCCACCTGATGCCTCCCCGAAAGGAATCCACCAGGCGATCCACGGCCTCCACGGCCAGATCTCAGGCTCTGACCTCGCCTCCAGTTTCCCAGGCTCCTCCTCCTCCTCTGACAATGGCGGTCGGTATGGAGCAGTTCGACCTGCTGGTTCAGCAGGTCAGAGGCCTCACTGAAACAGTGCAAGCCATGCAGCAGCAGCAGCAACAGCCGCAGGCGTCAGTGTGGTTGGAAAGAGCATCGTCGGAGTTCCAAGATCCGGCAGTAGGGTGGGCCACCTGGGCCAGTCATCCTGTCTTCCCCGAAAAGGAGAATTCGAAGGTGGAGAGCCCTCAGTCTGATCACGATTCCACTCCTGGAGGATCCCTACCTCCACTCTACCAGAAGACCCTCAAGACTCGCAGTCGAGAGGACCTCCTGGATCGAAGGCTCCAGGAGATGAACCAGCGGATCGAAGAGCTCCGCCATGCTCCCCCCTGATTGTGGTAAGGACATCTGTACTGACCCTCTTTTCTCTCAAATGATCATCAACACCATCTCTGGAGGACCCCGAAAGGGAGTGGCCGGTGGATCGACCGGACTGCTCAAGTGGCAAAGAACTGAAGGATCTATAACCTTTACTGAAGAAGATGCCCGGGAGATCCAATTCTCCCATAATGATGTGGTTGTAGTTTCTTTAAATATTGCTGATTATGATGTATGCCGCATTCTTGTTGATAGTGGAAGCTCGACTGATATTTTATTTTACGATGCATTCTCAAAAATGTCCATCCCTAATAGTCGGTTAGGGCCGATTAGCTCCCCATTGGTAGGGTTTACTGGCGATGCAGTGCCAGTGGAAGGAGTAATAACCTTGACTGTAGTTGCAGGTTGGTATCCAAAATAATCTAGAGTGCTGGTGGATTTTCTAGTAGTGAGGGTGCCGTCTGCCTACAACACAATCCTCAGCCGACCTGGCCTCAACGCCCTCCGAGCTATGGTATCGATCTACCATTTGAAGTTGAAATTTTCTACTAGCCAGGGGTTGGAGAAGTCAGAGGAGATCAAGCCCTGGCAAGACATTGCTACAACATAGCCCTTCAAAGAAAGGGACAATCTGACCCCTGCCCGGTTGATGGATTGGACACTCATGATGATCTTACTGAAGAAAGGGGTAAGCCAATTGAAGATCTTGTCTCAATTCCTTTGAACGATGGGAATGAAGAGCACGTGGTGAAGATCGGCTCCAACTTGGGGGAAGAAGTGCAGACACAGCTTATCAACTTTTTACAAAAGAATGCAGACATTTTCGCTTGGGCTCCGACGGACATGCCAGGGATCGATGCTGAAGTTATGGAACACCGTCTGGCTATTGATCCCGAACACCGACCGACGAAGGAAAAAGTTCAAAGTCATGCACCAGAAAGGCAAATAGCAATAGCTGAGGAAGTTGATAAACACTTGAAAGCTGGGTTCATCAGAGAGGTCAACTATCCGAGCTGGGTTTTCAATGTGGTCCTGGTTAAGAAGGCGAATGGTAAATGGAGGATGTACATAGACTTCAAAAAGCTGAATAAAGTCTGCCCGAAAGATAGTTACCCTCTGCCCAGAATCAACCAATTGGTGGATGCAACCTCGGGCCATGAGCTTCTCACTTTCATGGATGCGTTCTCCGGCTACAATCAAATTTGGATGGCACCAGAGGACAAAGAAAAAATTACTTTTATTACTAAACCTGGCCTTTATTGTTATAGGGTCATGCCTTTTGGCCTCAAAAATGCAGGGGCGACCTATCAATGGTTGGTAAACAAGATCTTCAGAGAGCACATCGATCGCAACATGGAGGTCTACGTGGATGATATGCTCGTAAAAAGCAAATTCTCGATGAACCATGTCGCCGACCTTGAGGAGACCTTCAGCACCCTCCGAAAATACAAGATGAAGCTGAACCCAGCCAAGTGCGCTTTTGGAGTAACCTCAGGAAAATTTCTGGGCTTTATGGTATCGGGGTGCAGGATCGAAGCAAATTCGAAAAAGATTCACGCCATCCAGGAAATGACCGCCCCGAAGTCAATAAAGGAAGTTCAGCATCTTACTGGGAGAGTAGCGGCCCTAAATCGCTTCGTTTCAAGATCGGTCGAGCAGTGCCTGCCTTTCTTTCAGACTCTCAAGCAGTCAAAGAACTTCTGTTGGACCTCTGGATGTCAGCAAGTATTTGAAGAGCTGAAGAACTACTTCAGCTCATCTCCATTATTGGCAAAGCCTGAGCCTGGAGAGAAGTTGTTCCTGTACCTGACGGTCTCCCCTGTGGCCTTTGCAGTAGTTCTGATTAAGGAAGAAGCAAAAATTTAACGACCGATCTACTACATAAGCCGAGTATAGAGAGACGCTGAAACCAAGTATACTAAGTTAGAGAAACTAACTTACGCCTTGTTGGTTGCAGCTCGGAGGATCCGACCTTACTTTCAGGGACACACCATAATACTGCTTACCGATCAACCGATCAAGGCAGTTTTGCATCGAGTGGATGCCTCTGGGAGGATAGCGAAGTTGGCAGTCGAGCTCACAGAGTTTGACATCGATTATCGACCTCGATCGGCAATAAAAGCCTACATATTAGCAAACTTCATGGTGGAATGCACTATCTCGAAAGAGGCCGAACTTGGACGAGATGAAGCCGACAACCCAGGGCTCCAGCCGAACTCCCTTGAAGAAAGAACAGATCTCCCTGATGGTTTTTGGGCCCTCTATGTGGACGGTTCTTCTAACATGTCAGGCGCAGGCGCGGGCCTGGTCTTGGTCAATCCAGATGGAATTATCGCGGAGTATGCGCTGCGCTTCAAATTCTCTGTGATAAATAACGGAGCAGAATACGAAGCTCTGATTGTGGGACTAAGGATCGCCAAAGAGTTAGAAGTAGATCAGCTTCAAGCCTATAGTGACTCCCAATTAGTAGTGGGACAAGTCAGTGAAAATTATGAAGCTTGGGAGGACAGTATGGCCAAGTATCTAGAAAAGGTAAGGGAGATCATCCCTACCTTCAGCAACTTTAATATCAGGCAGATCCCAAGAGTAGAAAATACCAGGGCCGACCTTCTCTCCAAGTTGACTACACTGGCCCCGGCCGAACTGCCTAGGGAAGTCTTTTTCGAAGATCTAAAGCATCCAAGTATGGAAGAATCACAGCTTGTGATGGAGATCAGCCATGAACCCAGTTGGATCGACCCACTGGTTGCATACCTCAAGGATGGGGTTCTTCCTCCTGATGCAAAAGAAGCTCGGAAGCTTAGGAACCAGGCCTCCCGATATATCCTTTACGAAGGCAAGCTATACAAGAGGTCGTACTCTTTGCCCCTCCTGAAATGCCTTCGGCCTTCTGAAGCCAACTTTGCCTTGAGGAAGGTACATGAGGGAGTCTGTGGAAGTCATCTGGGGGCCAGATCTTTATCCCACAAACAGCTCCGATAAGGCTATTACTGGCCTACCATGTACCACGACTCTGTCGAATATGTCAGAAGGTGTGACCGGTGTCAGAGATATGCAAATATCCAGAGGCAACCTACCTCCGAGCTTACACCATTGAGTGCCCCATTGCCATTTGCGCAATGGGGGATGGATATCCTCGAACCTTTTCCCATGGCATCCAGGCAGTGGAAGTTCCTCTTAGTGGCAATAGACTATTTCACCAAGTGGGTCGAAGCTGAGCCTTTGGCAAAAATCACAGAAACTAAAGTGCAGGACTTCATCTGGAAGTCAATTGTTTGTAGGTTCGACTTGCCCAGGATCCTTGTTACTGATAATGGACGGCAATTTGCTGGAGCAAAGTTTGCTGAATTTTGCGAGGACCTAAATATCTCCCATAACTTCACTTCGGTAGCCCATCCACAAGCAAATGGCGAGGCCGAGGTGACTAACAGGACTCTGTTGCAAGGTATCAAGGCGAGGCTTGAAAAGGCAAAGGAAACTTGGGCAGACGAGCTTTATCATGTGTTATGGGCATACCGAACTACTCAGAGATTGCCCACAGGGGAGACCCCCTTTGCCTTAGCCTTCGGGACAGAGGCCGTGATCCCGATTGAACTCAAGCTTCCGTCGGCGTGGGTCGTGGCATTCGATGAGCAGCGCAACCCACAGGATCTCAAGGCCAACCTTGACTTGTTAGAAGAAAAATGGGAGACAGCTCAAGTTCGGATGTCGGCTTACAAGCAGAAAGTAGCCCGCTACTACAATTCCTGGGTCAAAAGCAAAGCCTTCAGAGTGGGGGACTTGGTACTTCGACGAGCCGCTATCTCACAACCTCAGAATCAAAGGAAACTTGCCCCGAACTGGGAAGGCCCGTATGAAGTCAAGGAGGTAGTCCGGCCCGGAACATACTATCTAAAAGAGCTCGGAGGAGCAGAGCTTCCATGACCATGAAATTCAAAAAATCTGCGAATGTACTACCAATAGCTTTGCCTTAAATAAAAGTTTCATATTTGCATATTTTTCTTTTAGCATGAGCTTATAACGACAGGAAGTAACTCCCTCAAACAATCGAAATCAAGCTTGTTAGGAACAGGAGGAGAACCTCGTCCTAACATGAGCAAAGTCGAAGGCTCGGTTACTTAAAGATCGGATGGGGGGAGAGGCCCTTGCAACGGTCCTTATGTGCCCCCACAGCCTTGTTAGGAATAGGAGGAGAACCTCATCTTAACATGAGCAAAGTCGAAGGCCTGATTACTTAAAGATCGGATGAGGGGAGAGGCCCTTGCAACGGCCCTTATGTGCCCCCACAGCCTTGTTAGGAACAGGAGGAGAACCTCATCCTAACATGAGCAAAGTCGAAGGCCTGATTACTTAAAGATCGGATGGGGGGAGAGGCCCTTGCAACGGCCCTTATGTGCCCCCACAGCCTTGTTAGGAACAGGAGGAGAACCTCGTCCTAACATGAGCAAAATCGAAGGCTCGATTACTTAAAGATCAGATGGGGGGAGAGGCCCTTGCAACGGCCCTTATGTGCCCCCACAGCCTTGTTAGGAACAGGAGGAGAACCTCATCCTAACATGAGCAAAGTCAAAGGCCCAGTTACTTAAAGATCGGATGGGGGGAGAGGCCCTCGCAACAGCCCTTATGTGCCTCCACAGCCTTGTTAGGAACAGGAGGAGAATCTCATCCTAACATGAGCAAAGTCGAAGGCCCGGTTACTTAAAGATCGGATGGAGGGAAAGGTCCTTACAATGGCCCTTATGTGCCCCCACAGCCTTGTTAGGAACAGGAGGAGAACCTCATCCTAACATGAGCAAAGTCGAAGGCCTGATTATTTAAAGATCAGATGGGGAGAGAGGCCCTATCAGCAGCCCTTACGTGCCCCCACAACCTTGTTAGGAACAGAAGGAGAACCTCATCCTAACATGAGCTGAAACTGACTATCGGGAACAAGAGGAGAACCTCGTCCTGATGCAAATAAAGACTCGATCGATCAAGATTGGACGAGGAGGAAAGCCTCCTCAATGGCTCCTCTACACTTTCATGACCCCATTAAGAGCAGAGGGAAAACCCTCACTCGAACACAGAAAAAAGGGGGGAGATGAAAAGAGAAAGCGACGAACTACACCAGCGATAGGTGAAAAATAAACTACATCGAAGATCCGAGGGACCTCATCTCAACGAGGAAGGATACTCCTATCAAAAAACCCTCAGCCACTAAAAGGGAACTCGGCACAGGCCGAGGAGAAATCGACTTCCTCAAAGTAACGAGAAGTTCGGGTCTCCAAGCTCGAGCACCGAGAGGAAGCATCAAACTCAAATGGCCTCGAAAAGACCTACGGTCACGAACAAAAAAGGCAAATCGACACGGCGACGATCGGAAACCTTCAAACAACATCGACATCGAATAAGATAAAAAATAAAAGAAGTTCGGTAAACAACAACTCAAAGCAAGAATAGACGAGGAATCACAAACAACGCCGACGCCAAGCAAGACGGAAGACAAAAGAAGTTTGGTAAACAACAATTTATTAAAAGAATAGACAAGGTAATGAAATTTTTTTTTTTCATTTCATTAGTGAAGTGTACATTACAAAGCCTTGAAGGCCAAAAAAGAGAAACAACAAGAAAAGAAAGGAATACAAGGCAAAAGAACTTCAAGGAAGCTTGGTACCATCAAACTTTGAACTCTCGATTTCAACCACCGTCGAGGATTGCTTTAAGTACCTGACTTCTTCTTCCGACCCCCTTTGGATTAACGATTACTCCAGCATTATCTTCGAAGTACATGTAGACGCCGTCCTTTTTGTGCCATGGCTTCCACTGCCTCATAATGACGGTAGGCATGACCTTCTTTCTGAGATCGGGTTTCCCCTTCTTTCTGACTTCTTCTTTCAGTCCCCCTTTGGCTTCCCCCCTCTGCAAGATCGGGAAGTACTCATGCTCGAAGATGTGCCACAAGCATGGGCTCTGGGCGATCAAGGAGAAACGTGGTCGGATCTATCTCTTCTACCCTCGCCTTCTTCGCCAACCCGGAAGCTGCAGCGCCTTCCCTCTTGTGGGCTTTGAGACTCTTGGATAACATCCAATCCACGTCCGCGTCCATATCAACAACGAAGGAGGGACCGAAGAAACCCCCGTGCAAAGTGAGATCCCCGAAGAGGGGAGGTGGGTTTAAATAGGCAATGGGGTCTGGTGCAATAATGACTGCAGGACTCCTCTGGCCAGTCTATAATCACCGCATGGCCCACTCATTGTGGCAAGCGGCTGGAGGTGGCCGACAGTTGATAAAACCATTATTGTACTGTACCTGGGGTGGCACTCCAACGGGAATTCCCAAAAGCAAAAATCTTTTTCGAAAAAGCTCCAGTACGAGATGCTGAACGTCAAAATATCTGGCAACCACCGAGTGCAGAAATCGAGGGGGGCAACTTCGACCGTGAGAATTTCTCTGTACTTCCTTCATTCGAAACCCAAACTCGGAAGTAGGGGGACTGGTGTTGGGTATAAAATACCCCCCGATCGAAGTTTGTAAAAGACCAACCCTTTCGGGACTTTTTCGGCTTTCGATTTTGTGTAGCGTCTCTCTGAATCCCCTCGACCGTCCGAGCTTCCATAATACCATCCGGACTTCTCTGACAATGAACTTCTCCATCCATCTATCGGGCCGCTCCAAAAGCTCTCTGGGCCTCACTATCAGCCGACCTTCTATAGTGATCAACTATTCTTCGAACTTCTTCCGGACTTCATCAATATCCGAGCTTCTCTGACAATGAGATTTCTACAGTAATCAGACTCCATCCGAGTTTCTACGATGGTCAACCACCTTTAGGATTCCAATCGAGCTCCTGCAAGAGCCGAACATCTACCACGAGCGGTCTACTCCGATCTTCTACTACGAGCGGTCTACTCTGAACTTTTACTATGAGCGGTCTACTCCGAACTCCTACAGCGGGCGGTCTACCCCAGATATTTACTATAAGCAAATTTCATTCGAGCCTCTACTGTAAATAAATTTCTTCCAAACTTCGATTACAGGTAGACTTCGATCGAGCTTCTTCATAGCCGGATCCCAGATGAGCTTCTACATGGGACAGGATCCACCAGCCAGGTCGCCACTTTGAGCTCCCACGACAATCGTTCTTCGATCGAGCCTCTAGAATAAGCGGTCTCCTTTCAGCCTTCTACAAGAACTAGACTCCATCCAAACTTTCATAGTAGATGGATATCAGACGAACTTCTACAACAAAAGGGCTCCAGTAGTTGGATTTCTATAATGATCGATCACCTCTGGTGTCTGCTGAACCTCCCCAACACCATCCGAGGTCCACCGTCGGCCGACCCTCTGCCAGATTCTTCATGAAACCAAACTTCTCAGGTAGATAATCTTCAAATGAACTTCCACATCAGGCAAATCTCAGATGGACTTCCCTAGCAATCGGACTCCTATCGGACTTCACCAACAGAAAGTCTCCATCCGAGCTTCTACAACAGATGACTCCCACCTGTAGCATCAGTGCCTGAGGCATCCGACAATAGTAGACTTGTCAGCAACCTTGAAAACATCCGAGCTTCTCCTAGATCGATGGGATAAAAAGCCATTTCGCTCCATCAGACATCCCAACCGAGCACCAACCGACATATCCGAACTCTCCAGCAAGTCACGACAATGGCCACTACCCTGCTCCACTCTCTGCAATAGATTCTGCGTGGCTCCACCACTCTCTGGCGAGTCACGACAACGGACACCACTCCACTCTCCGTAACAAACTCCACGTGGCCCTGAACGACCCCGACGCCACTACTCTCCATAACAAACTCCGTGTGGCTCTGAATAGCCCACTACCAGGCGGTTACAGACGTCGCTGTCAATCAGTTACGCTCTCCGTCTATAAAAAGGGACCCCCAGATACGTTCTTCTCTAGCCTCTAAATTTTATCTCAAAACTCTGCTAAAATTCTCACTCGAGCATTCCATTTCTGTTGAAGTAGAGTACTAACTTGAGCATCGAAGGGTCTTGCCAGAGCACCCCCAACTCCGGTTTAGACTTCCCTTGCAGGTCCCGATGGCGGCCGCGATCATCTCGACTCCAGCAACTCTGACTTCGGCAGAATTCTGCACCAATATTTTAAATAACTAAAAAATTATATGCTAATTAAAAATTAAAAATTACCTACTATGTGCTCCATATGATGAGCGAACGATCTTGAACCCCCACAATGCGGCATGGTCTGTCTTGCCCGATTCATCGCATTCTGGGCACATCGTCTTTATAAAATTACCAATCAAATTAGTAGATAACAAATTTAATTTAAGAATAATTGATTCAATCATTAAACTCTAAAATAAAATTTAGATGTGTAACCTGATATGCCGGATCTTCGTAATGCCGGCATATGGCAGTCCAATCATCCATGGTGATGCTATCATAAGGCTGCTGCCATGCTGCCTCCTTCCCATTATCCTGCACCACCCGATATCAATACTGATGCATGTGATGGCAATAATCTCTGAAATATAAGGATAGATGAGTGTCGATAGCTCATCTCACATGATTCTCCTCAAAATCAATGATGTCAAATACATCCTATCAATAACAAATATTAGAAGAATACTATGTAAATTAAATATTCATAATATAATTTATTTTATCTGTAAGTGGGTGTAGAAAATCTTTCTCTGAGCTGGTAGAATGTGACACCAATTGAAGAGTGTCATGGGGGCATAACTACGACATATGATGCGTAGTTCAGTCTGCCATGACTCGCACCATCCCCTAATGGGTCTAATGTAACCGGTTGGTATCTTGATCTGGAGACACTGTCTCGGGTGCTCGCATCTCCAATGCTCTAGAGCGAGGTTCTTCGATGGACCTCACCTTCACCTCACTATCGATGAAGACTGGTCTGAAATAATAATAAATAAATCATTAGTATGATCCAAATAAAAGAATCAAATTTTATTATTTTAAAAATATAATAATACACTCACTGGGACCCACCTCACTGGGACCTGTCAGTGCAGGATCCTCTGACAGTGGAGTCGGTGCGGCAACAAAGATCGATGCAGGTACCTCAACCTTCGAGGTAGACTGTGAACACGAACGTCGTCGTCTATCTCCTGATGTCATATCTGCAATAATTGAGATATAAATAAATATAATATTAAATAATAATAATAATAATTAAATAATATTCTAATAAATATAATTATATTACATACTATTATTGTAATAGAAGATTGAACAAAAAATATAGATCTACTCATCAATATTCGTATCTTTCTCGATGTGTAGATCCTCTTTCGAATCACAGTAATCAATATATGTGTCATCTTCTATCTCATCATCATTTATGAACTGATCGTCATCCTCTGACTCATCAAGATTAAATAAAAAATTAACTTCAACTTCATTGGACGGCAGATCAGCCATATTCAATGATGCCATTACAAATTCTTTATCAACTAAAAGCTTGGCTAATATTTGTTCTTCTTGCTGAAAAGCTTCCTCTTCATGTAAATCCAAATTTTCATCCATCTCTAATTGGGTTGGTATGTCATATATGCTTCTAGATGTTATTACTTATTTCACTTGAGTTGCTAAAATATACGGCTCATTTTGGTACCATGTTCGTACAAAATTTATACTGATAAATTATAAATAGATATGAATAATGATCTTTTTATTACTAATATCCCACCATTCATATTAAAATAAAAATATAGAATTACTAGACCCATACTTCAGTTCTATGATATCTACCAGTACACCATAATAATCAATCTTTTCTTCTCCTCATATCCTGTTGCAGCAATCCCACTATTCTGGGTCTATCGTTGCATCTCAAGCTCTCTTGTGTAAAATCTTATTCCTCCAATGATATAGGATGCGTAGTGATTAACCTTTCGATCGAGATCACATGCTAAATCATGCAACTCATCGGTCGCACCCACTTCTTTATTGAAATAATTATATTTCATCTACATCATAATATAATAAATTATGTTGGTTTAAATAATATTATTTATAAGTAAATAAATAATGTATCACTAATGTAACTTACAAGATTATCAAATTATTTTGCAAATTTTTTCCTATGTCGATCATCGACATCCATATTATTCTCTCTACATAGTATACTCTTATGCTCACTGCAAGAAATTATGATTTTTAATTTTACATCAACATAAAAAATTTACTTAAAATATTAAACAGTATGGTAAGATAGTACTTACTCAATAAAATCTTCAATTTTTTTATAATTATTTAGAATGTAAAAGTGTGCCTTGGATAGCTCATTCACGTTCATAAATTCATATCTCCTTGCACCAATAGGTCGAACCATTTATTTAAATATAGACAATATCAGTTCATTATCACTCCATTCATGGTTTGCATTACGATCTGTATGATTGAATCTTATTTCGATATTGTCAAGATACATAGAACAGAATATGACACACTCGATAGCTACATATGCTTCCGCTATAGACCCTTCAGGTCTTGCTTTATTACATATATATTTTTTTAAGGTACATAAAAATTTATAAATAAAAATAAATTTAAATTTTAAAAATATATTTACATCTTATAATTGATATGATAAAGTACATATAATTTTTTTATCTTTCAATAGGATACATCCATCGATAATATACCGATCTGATTAAAAGAACTTTCTTTGAAAGATGAATAGTCAGATGCACCATTACATCAAAAAATGATGGTAAAAATATTTTTTCTAACGTACAAAGAATGAGTACGATATCCTTCTCTGATCTCTCAAGTAAGTTAATCTTCAATTTTCAGCAACACAGTTCTCGAAAGAATACTCCCAGTTCAATTAATACAGTTTGAATATCACCACCCAAATAGCCATGCATGACCACAGGAAGCAAACATTGCATCATCACATCAGAGTAATGACTTTTTATGTCAGAGATATTGCCATTGTTATTCCCAACACACTGTGATACGTTTGAAGTGTATGCATCAAAAAACTTTATGATTTTGAACCATCCACAAAAATTCTTCTTTTTCTCACCAAACAGTGAATAACATGCAGGTGGCATAAAAAATCTCTCACTTCGATGAACTAAATACAACTCCGATCGGATTTTTATTTTCTATAAATCAAGATGAGCTTTTATACTATCTTTTATTTTTCTTGAGATGTTCAATATAGTACCAATGATATTATTACAAATATTCTTAATGTGCATTACATCTAGATTATGACGAAGTAGTAGCTGCTTCCAATACGGTAGTTTGAAAAAGATGCTTTGCTTCATCCAATTCAGCTCTACTTCAGTACACTTTCGCTTGCGAGTATCCGATATTTTTTTAAATTGGATGTTTTAATGACTTCAAGTTGTTCTAAAATTTTTGCTCCACTTAGCCCCTTAGGTGGCGAACGTTGGTCAGACTTACTATCAAAATATTGATTATAACAGATCCTCCAAGAATGATTAGCAGGAAGAAACCACTGATAACCATGAAATATATTTTCTGTCCATGCCTTAAATGTAAGGAGGATGCATCCTTATTGCATATTGGACATGCAAGATATCCTTTGGTACTCCATCCAGATAAGTTTTCATATGTAGAAAAATCATTTATGGTCCATAGAATCGAAGCATGCAACTTAAAATTACTTCGACTCACAAAATCATATGTCTGTATCCCATTTTTTCATAGCTCCTTTAGATCATCGATTAAAGGTTGTAGATATACATCAATTTCATTACCTGATACTTTCGAATCCAGAATCAATAATGACATAAAAATAAATGGTTCTTTCATACACTTCCAAGGTGACACATTATATACAACTACCATCACAGGCCACATGCTATAAGAGGTACTCAGATTGTCAAATAGATTAAATCCATCTATCGCTAGATCAAGCCGGATATTGCATGGGTCACTCGTAAAGTATGGATGCTTTGCATCGAAGTCTTTTCACACTAAAGCATCGACCAGGTGGCTAAGTATGTTCTCCTCCGAAACTCACTGCTCGTAATGCCATCTCATTTTTTTAGCTATCTTTGTGGACATATACAACCTTTGAAGTCTTTGAATCAATAGAAAATATCTCAAAATCTTTTGAGGTATCTTCTTTGCTTTCTTATTATCGATTTTGTATCTAGACTCACTGCATTTCAGATATTTAGTTGGTTGTTCGTTATCCTTATAAAATAATATATAATCATTTTTGATGGCATGTATATGAATATAGCCAAGTCTCATTTTTTGCATGTATATTTTTGCTTCAAAATATGATTTTGAATGTCTCTCTCTATTGGGAAGAGCTACTTTAATCAATGTTAAAATTTGATCAAATGACTTCTGACTCCATCAGTTCATGATTTTAATATGAAGCAATTTTATCAAAAACTCTAACTTGAAAAACTTTGTATAATTTGGATAGAGTGGCTCTCGTGCATCCCTTACCAACTTTGCAAACTATTCAGAAGTCATTTCTACCTTAAGCCGGATATTATATTCATGATCAAAATTACTTTCAGATGTAGTGGTACTCATATGTATATTTGAACAATCACTTTGATGTAAATCATCTAATAATTCTCCTATATTACTATATTCGACAGGTCCAGCAGCATCACTATCATCTTCAGTATCGTCATCATCGTGCACCACTTCATTCGGATCACCCTCTCCATGCCATATCCAACAAATATACTTCTTATCCATACCATATTGTAGTAGATGCTCCTTAACAAGTGTTATGTGAAGATATACCAAATTGACACATTTCTTACGTGGACACTTTATCCGACTAGTACTGTCAGCCTTATGTCGTGCAAACTCAATAAAATCTCAAACTTCTTTTCAATATTTAGGCAAAAAAATACCTTTAGCATTCATCCAATTTTTGTTAATATCCATCTAACAACAAACACAAAATCATTAACAATCAAAAAAAAATTTAGTGGTATCAGCGGTATTCATTAACAACCAAAACACAGACTGAACAGTAACATAGAAAATATCTTTCCATCAATTTAATGAAGTAAAAATACATGATCCTATCCATTTCAAATCATTACTAACAGGTGTAGCCCTATTTCTTTTAGAAAAGTAATAATCTTATTATTGTTATTAGTGGATATTTCATCTCATTTTTGTAAAAATTTTGACAGCATCTCCCTATGGTTCTCCAAGTATACGATGTGAATATGATGCCTACGCACCCTATCTACCATATACCCAAAGAATAATGGATAGATAACTACTGAATATCATATAATGAAATGAAATATCAACTATTAACAATAATAATATTATCACTTTTCCAAAAAGTCTGAATATGGAACATCCAAAATTCGATCTCGATGAAGATCGACTCTTGAATGAAAATCTATAGTTCAATGCAATTTAACTACCATCTTTGAACAAGAATTCGAAGATAGATTTTTAATTTATCAAAAAAGAATAACTTCATATTAAAATTTTTTCATTAGAAATTTTAATAAAGTTTTCTCTAAAATAAAAATATTTTTTATATTTATATTTTTAGCAGCATATAAAATACCATATAAAATAATTAAATTGTTACGAGTAACAGCAATGTGATTATGTTAGTGAAAATAAATAATTAATCAAATAATTAAATAATTTCAATAGTAGTACTAAAAAGTAATATGCAACAAATATAATTAATCAAATAATTAATCAAATAATATGCATCTCCTCATCCCCGTCGGCCCCGACCCCATCCCCGCCGGCCCAGCCCCATCCCCGACAGCCCCCGCGTTGCCGGCCTTGGCCCGACCCGACCCCATTAGCCCCGGCCCTGTCCATACCGACCTGGCCTGATCATCGTCGGCCCGACCCCATCCTTGCTAGCCACGGCCCGACCTGGACCCATCCTCGCAGGCCCCGGCCTGACTCGAAACCGACCCAGCCCAGACCCGACCCGACCGACCTATCCCAGCCCGACCCGACCCAAATCGACCCGACCCAGCCCAGCCCGAACAGACCCAGTGGACTGGCTTGGCCCAACCCAATCCCCATCCTGTCCCCACCGGCCCCCTTCAAGCCGTTCTAACCTGGCCCAGCTGGCCCGACTCGGCCCAACCTGCCCCGTCCCCAATCCCACCGGCCTAGACCACATCCATGCTGGCCCAACCCCATCCTTGCCAGCCCGGCCCCATCCCCACTGGCCATGGCCCGACCCGAACGCATCCCCACAGGCCCCGACCCGACCCAGCCCGAACATGAGCCGGCCCGACCTGACCTGGCCCGACCTGATCGGGCCGGTCGGGCCAGGCCTGGCTTGGTCTGGCCTGCCCCATCCTCATCTTTGCCGACTCTGCCCCATCCATGTCAACCCGACCTAGCCCACCCATCCACCCCGGCCCAATCCGGCCCATCCGTCCCTGTCCCCATTGAAGGAAAAACTACCTTTTTTCTTTATAGGATCTTTCAGATTTCATCAAATCTGGGGTGAAATAATTTAAAAATTTTATCCTACACTATTTCAAATCTAATGTCTGTTAGATCTAATTTTATTATCTGATATTTAAAATATAAAATTAAATCTAAAAGTATGAGAAGTATAGACATACCTCAAGGGTAATCTGATTACCCTGTAGATGATCTCAGCATAGCCCGAGGTTCTGATGTAGCCACGCAAGTGCCTGGCCTCTACCATTATCCACTCAGGCAGGACCTAGAACATCTTCTCCTCACAAATCTATGCTCCAAAAATCAGATCTCTATTTGATTTGGAAGTGCTTCAGAACCCCTTCTAAAGTTGGAGCAGCAGCCTGTCGAAGATGTCCTGTAGCCTTCCTGTTCCAGGCATCACCACGCCTTTTTCTTGCACCAGATGAATGTCCAACTCCTTGGATGTGAAGACCGAAGATAGTAGAGTAGGGAAAACATAGAGAAGAAGGGAGGGGGTGGCAGCTATTGGGTTTTGTGCATAAAATAACTTTAGCCTTAAACCCTAGGCGCAAAAGGGTTTATATAGACTCTGTATGCTGCGCAGTGCCACATCATTCAACCAATCAAAAAATTCTAATAAATTTTGAAAAAAATTTGATTGGTTGCTTGATGTCATCTAATCACATTATATAAGAACCCAAGCCTCTATCTCAAAGTTGGTGCCAACTCTGGATAAGGACAAAGAGAGGTTGGCGCCAAAGAGTCCAATCTTATCAAGACTCTCCAACCTTATCCACTTGGGGCGCCCACTTAATCCAATTGGGCTCACACCATAATCTGATTATGGCACCCAATTTGATGTGGTTTGGCTCCACAAAAATCCTCCAATAAGCTCTTGCCAAGTGGCCTTCAATTTAAGACCCATATGACAACTTTTGACAAATGTCCTAAAATGAAATTGGCAGGTGACAGGAATTAGCAGGTGCTTGTCTTAAACTCATCTCATGAATTAAGATAAGACTTTTTTGAGCTGGACAAGCTTTATTTAGACTAAGAAAAATCTTCTCAAGGTTCTCTGGGTGAGTCAAATCATATTTGGCTCATTCGAGATGAAAATGATTACACAAGGAGAAAGTTAGGCTCCATTATGTGCTAGCACGATTTCCTTGAACCTAATTGGATCTAATCTAAATCAATTAGGCTAGCCCAATTGATGACATCCAGATCTTAATCCTTGTTAGTGTGAGCCAGTTAGGTTCAATTCTATATAGTAATGAGATATGTCGTGATCTCATCATCGACATCATCGAAACTCCTTTCGATAGATCAGAACTCTTCTGATTCAGACAATTAGAATGATCGATCATCAAGATCATTCTAATTGCTCCAAAAATCCACCAATGACACCTAACAGTATATGGTAAAAATCCATCAGAACTAAAGACAAACCTCTCGGTGCAGCTACCTATGTGATTGAGTTCCTCTATCATGAGTCCTGACTGAATTAGGGTTAAGGTGAACTCGTCAAACCCAACATCAGTCATATGAATCAATCGATCGATCCGAGTCTGATGTGAAACTCCAATGAAAAACTCTTTTCCATTATTTCAATCTGCCATGGACATGGGCTTAAGGACTCAATCTTTCGATCATCATAGGACTACTCCTCTCATCTACCAAGGTTGATAGATCCCATCTTGCTGCGACCTAGTTCCTACAATGAATATGCTATAGCCAACATATACCTCAGGATTCCAAATGGCTAGGAGATCGAGTTATAGTGTAGTCAAACTATAACACACTCAAGGTGAACTATCGATGCACCTCAGGTCAAAGAACTAGACACACAATTGCAGCATCGAGCTAGTCATTGACGAGAAAGTAGACTTCCTTATGACTGCTCGATATGGTCACACTCAGTACTCTCATTCTCAACGAATACCTATACTCTCACTTCGGTGTCTCCACACCGTAGACTCAAGATATATCTATTCTAAGAAAGCGATCGTACACCAACCTTCCGGATCGATCACCATCCTCGTGATGATCCTATGGTCAGGAGCTGTTTATGAGTTAGTTATGTAAATTCATGTTTTAAATTTTTAATTTTTAAAAATATGAATTGACATTTCTACTAACTCAAAAGATGTATCACAGACACAATATGATAGAAGAATAACCCATTTATTGATTTCTAGTCAAAATTATAAATTTGCCCTTAGATTTGTACAGAAATGTGTCAGCCAATCTGACATCTAGGGCACACATCTAACAAACTCCCACTTGACCTAATGCCAATTGGCTACATATCTAAGTCCCATCTTCTCAAGGTGGGCTTCGATCTTTTACTGGCCTAATGGCTTTGTCAGTGGATCTGCCATATTGTCTGTGGAGTCGACTCTCTTGACCTCGACATAACCCTTTTTGAGGTAATCACGGATCAGATGGAATCGCCGCTCGATGTGTTTGGACTTCTAGTGAGACCTTGGCTCCTTAGCTAGGGTTATGGTGCCATTATTGTCACAGTAAAGAGGGATGGCATCTGATGACATCACTTCAAGCTTCGTGGTAAACTTCTTATATCAGAATGCCTCCTTCGCAGCTTCCGATGCAGCAATATACTCTACTTCCATGGTGGAATCAGCAATCACCGTCTGCTTGGAACTCTTCTAGCTAACTGCACCAACATTGCAAATGAACAAACTCCCAGATATCGACTTTCGATCATCTATATCAGATATAAAGTCTGAGTCTGTATATCCCTAAATCTGGAGTTCTCCATTCCCAAAGACTAGAAACATATCCTTAGTCCTTCTTAAGTACTTAAGGATACATTTCACAGAAGTCCAGTGCTCTTCGCCTGGATTCGACTGATATCTGCTTGTGACACTCACAACATGGGCTATATCAGGTCATGTACACAGCATGTTATACATGAGGCTCGCTATTGTCAAAGCATAAGAGATTTTGCTCATGCATTCAATCTCCTCAGGTGTGCTAGGATACATCTTTTTGGAGAGATGAATGCCATGTCTAAAAGGTACTAAACCTCTTTTGGAGTTTTTCATGCTAAACCTTTTTAGCACCTCCTCTATGTACATCTTCTGTAAAAGTCCCAGCATCCTATTTGATCTATCTCTATAGACCTTGATACCCAATATAAAGGATGCTTCTCCTAGATCTTTCATAGAGAACTCCTTAGACAACCATACTTTGACTGAGGTCAACATGGGAATGTCATTCTCAATTAGGAGGATGTCATCTACGTACAATATGAGAAAGACAACCACGCTCCCACGACCTTTTTGAACACACATGGTTCCTCCTCGTTCTTGATGAAACCAAACATTTTGATCACATAATGAAAACGAGTATTCCAGCTCCGAGATGTTTGCTTAAGTCTATAAATGGACCTTTGCAGCTTGCAGATCCTGTGATCATCATCACTGGATGTGAAACCAAGCGGCTGCTCCATATAGATATCTTCCTTAAGATATCCATTTAAGAACGTCATTTTCATGTCCATCTACCATATTTCATAATCAAAATAGGCTACAACAGCAAGCAATGTGCAGATGGATTTTAGCATGGCTTCGGATGAAAAGGTATCCTGATAGTCAATGCCTTCACACTGACTATAACCTTTCGCTATGGGCCTAGCCTTGAATGTCTCTACATTCCCATCTATACCTATCTTTCTCTTGAAGATCCATTTACACCCAATAGGACAATACCTTCAGGTAGATCTACCAAGGTCCAGACTTGGTTTGAGTACATCGAGTCAATTTCTGATCTCATTGCCTCTAACCATTTCTCGGAGTCGATATTTGATATCGCCTCATCATAGGTCTTGGGATCATCACCATGAATCCCATTTTTCATGAGAAATATTTTCTCTACATCCTCCTGTATGGTACCTAAGTACCTTTCAAGAGGATGGGAAATCCTAGTCCATCTACGAGGTGGAAGAGGTTATATTAGGACTGGTTCTGATTGATTTGGTTCTTCAGGTTCTTTAGCTCGTTGCTCTTGGCAGACATTCTCCTTGAGCTTAATTATTCTTCCGATGCCACCATCTTGATTAAACTATTTTTCAAGAAAAATAGTATTTTGACTCACAATCACATTGTGGTCTTCCGCAATATAGAAATAGTATCCTAATGACTCTTTAGGATATCCTATGAATCGAGCTCTAAAAGATCTGAACTCTAACTTGTCCGCCTGCTATCTCTTGACATGAGCCGGACAACCTCAAATTCTGAGATGATTCAGACTTGACTTCTTACCATGCCATATCTCATACGGTGTGGTAGAAATGGTTTTAGAGGGAACCCTATTCAATACATAAATTACTGTCATGAGACAATGTCCCCAAAAAAATTCAGGGAGGTCTGTGAAGCTCATCATGGAACAGACCATATTTAATAGGGTCCGATTTCTCCATTCTGAAATCTCATTGAGTTGAGACGTTCCAGGTGGAATCCATTGAGAGACTATACCATTATCCTTAAGATAGTCTAGAAACTCCCGACTAAGGTATTCACCTTCTTGATCTGATTGAAGAATCTTAATGGACTTTTCTGTTTGTTTTTCTACTTCATGTCTGAATTCTTTGAATCTTTCAAAAGCTTCAGACTTGTGTTTCATTAGAAACACATATCCGTACCTAGACATATCATCGGTAAAGATGATAAAGTAGACATAGTTGCCTCTAGTCGGCACATCAAATGGGCCACACACATCCGTATGTACTAGGGCAAGTAGGTCTGTGGCCCTTTTCCCCATGTCCTACAAAAGAAAGTTTGGTCATTTTGCCTTGAAGGCATGATTCATAAACTGGATATGACTCAGAAGTTAATGAACTCAATAGTCCGGATTTCTCCAATTTGTTAACCCTGTGTTTCGCTATATGACCTAGCCTTAGGTGCCACAGATACCTATCATTTAGACTATCTCTAGGCCTTTTAATTCCTATGGCATTCATATTTTGCTTGATATTAAATACAAATACATCAATATGTAGCTGATAGAGACCGTTAATAAGAAAATCATTTGCAACTTTATTATTTTCATAAAATATATTACAATGGTCCTTATGAAAGTTAATCACATAGCCTTCTTGTGCTAAACATGAATCAAAAATCAAATTTATGCTTGCTACAGGCACATAATAACAATCTCTAAGAAATAAATCTAATCCTAACGGTAATCGCAGAGGGTAGGTTCCCATGGTCACAGTAGCAACTCTTGCTCCATTTTCGATGCGTAGGATCATCTCACCATCCCTCAACCTCCTGCTCTCCTCAAGACCATGCATAGAAGTGCACAAATAAGCACTAGAATCAGAGTCAAGCACCCAACTAGATGCAAAAGAAACCGTAAGATTAGATTCTAAAATGAGCATACCTCCAGAAGGACCATCCTTCTTGTTCTTCAGGGTGGCCAGGTACTAAGAACAGTTTCGCTTCTAATAGCCTTTGATTGGTAGTGGAAATATTTTTCCTTTTCAGCAGCCATCTTTTTCGATTTTGTCTTCTTCTTCTTTCCATCCACCTTCTGCTTCTTCGCAGACTTTTTTTTCTTTTCAAAAGACTTTTTCTTGAAAGAAGTCCACTCCACAGTGAGAACTGACCTTTTTGAACCCTTCATAGAAAGCTCAGTCGTAACCAGTATGTTCATTAACTCGACCAAGGTACACTGCATCTTATGCATATGAAAGTTCATGATGAACTGACCATATGCATCGGACAAGGACTGAAGGATCACATCAATCTGAAAATTCTTGTCTAAGATGATACTGAGTTTTTCAAGCTCCTTAAGGTCCTTGATCATTGTCAAACAATGATCTTGGACTGACTATCCATCACGCATCTTGGCCTTAAAAAGTCTTTGACAGACTTGATACTTGGCCGCACGACTCTGTTCACCAAATAACTCTTGCAGGTGAGCCAACATTTGGCAGGTAGTCAAAATGTTCTTATACTAGCACTGCAAGTCATCAGACATTGCACCCAACATGTAGTACCTTGCTTTGTTATCATCATCTGTCCACTTTTTCAGAGACGCTCTCTGTTCAGCAGTCGGATGTGCTGGAATGGCAGGTGGGTCCTGGTCCAAGACATGAGTCAATTTTTTGAAACTCAGAATAATTTTTTAGTTCCTCAACCAGTCTTTGAAATTGGGTCCAGTCAATCTATGGGTGTCTAGTATTTTGGTCAAGGGGTTGGACGCAGACATATTTTCTGTAGAGAGTTAAAAGTTTCTAGTTAGATTTTATAGTCAGACTTAACCAATTTGTTTAGGAGTTTCATTTTTAAATAAATTAGGCTCCCACTATTTTCTCAGATCCCTACACTCCCTTGGTAGAGATGTAAAAATCTCTGTGATTAGTGATTTCTAGTGGGTGGTGCGGTCTCATCGATTGGCTCATCACCTCACCTAACAGTTATTAGTGATGGGTCAATCGATGAGTGGACAACTCTTATCCAATGATTCTCTAATCATGGTGCACCCAAAACTTGATCTCTAATTCATTAAGCTCACCGTGGCCGAAATATTGCTCCAATCTTTAGTTAAGTCAAACCCACCATTTGCATGAACTAGATTCCTGATTGGGTCCCTCACCGTATCTGAAATATTGAGCCCAACCCATCTTCTAATTCGTAGCATCCAATACCTAATGGACATGATTGCGTCTTTTCGGTGCAACTGAGCCACTATATCCAGCTGAGAACAATCAACCCCGGGAAGGGTCTGCACATCCACAATGGTGGAAGACCTAGACTTAATATTTTCTTAGGAAGATTTGATTTAGGTCTCTTTAAACTTGACTTGACATAGTCATAACAATTATGACTAACCTAGTGGCATGGGTTAGCTCGAATTGTTAGCTACCTCTAATTAGAATTGGATCGACACATATGGCCAGGTAAGTGAGACTGATGGAAGGGATATGCCACTAACTCGACAAGAATGCATTCGAGTCGAGTAGCTCTCAATTAAAAATCAGTCGGTCACATCTGCCCAACTTACCTTAGACACCAAATTATCGAACCAGAACTAATTGGGTTAGCCTACAATCTAGGCTCTAACCACTGAGCCAAATTAGATCTTAACTTGATCGAATCACATGTAAATATGATTCAACCTTGACCCAGACTTAATCCTATTAGGCTGGTCAATTATTAGCTTTCATGATCCCACCTAACCAACTATTGATTCGGTTTGATCAACCGCTAGACCTAATTGAGCTACCCAAGCCCGAACCCAATTTTATGAAAATAATTTAGATCTGAAATTCTCAATTTTAGACCTAATTTAATTTCATAAGCTTAATTCATTAATTAAGTTTGGTTTCATAAATAAAGCATGTAAAATAAATCTTAGGATTTCAGGATCTAGGGTTTTGCAGAAAAGCAAGTTTTGATTTCTGATTAAGGATGAACGCGCAGCACCCCTATACGTCATAAGAATACCCATTGAATGGGAGGAGAGGGCCTTTAAACCCTATTTTATTCTTATGATCGGATGGCCATGAGGAACACCTTAATCAGAAATATAAATTTAACTACAAAACTAGTTAGATTTAAATTTACATATCACATATATAATTTAAGATCTAACTAATACATGCTTTGCATACATCTCATGTATCAAAAGTAGATCTAATTAATATGCTTTTAAATTTAATACATCATATGTAATATTTAAAAAATAAAATTTAAATTAAACTATTTAAAATAAAAATTATTTTAGACAAGTTACTAGAATAATTCTACAACTAGTCTAGGCATGCAACAGATCAATTTTATGGAATAATTAAAATTTTATTTTCTATTTTTTGATCTGATTATAATATTTATAATATCAAAAAAATAAAGAATAAATTAGATCTAATTCATATTTTAATCATATTAAAATATAAATTTACAAGACTATTCATGGATTCAACTAATCCTAGTCTAGTCACGCATCTCATGCATGTTAGATCTTCTCAGATTTAATTTTAAATATTTTAATTTCAGATCCTATCATATATGATGTGACATATAAAATCTTTTAATATCAGATAAATTAAAATTAAAATTGGATCTAAATTAGATCTGAAACTGAGCCATCAATCTGGCTCTGATACTAGTTGAAGAAAAAACTACCTTTTTCCATTGTAGGATCTTCTAGATTTCATCAAATCTGGGGTGGAATAATTTAAAAATTTTATCCTACACTATTTTAGATCTAATATTTATTAGATCTAATTTTATTATCTGATATTTAAAATCTAAAATTAAATCTAAAAGTATGAGAAGTATAGACATACCTCAAGGGTAATCTGATTACCCTGTAGATGATCTCAGCACAGCCCGAGGTTCTGATGTAGCCATGCAAGCGCTTGGCCTCTACCGGTATCCACTTAGGCAGAACCTAAAATATTTTCTCCTCACAAATCTATGCTCCAAAAATCAGATCTCTACCTAATTTGGAAGTGCTTCAGAACCCCTTCTGAAGTTGGAGCAGCAGCCTGTCGAAGATGTCCTGCAGCCTTCCTGTTCCAGGCATCACCACGCCTTTTTCTTGCACCAGATGAATGTCCAACTCCTTGGATGTGAAGAGGAGAGATAGGAGAGAAGGGAGGATATAGAGAAGAAGGGAGAGGGTGGCAGCTATTGGGTTTTGTGCATAAAACAACTTCAGCCTTAAACCCTGGGCGTAGAAGGGTTTATATAGCTCTGTATGCTACGCAGTGCCACATCATTCAACCAATCAAAAAATTTCAATAAATTCTAAAAAAATTTTGATTGATTGCTTGATGTCATCTAATCACATCAGATAATAACCCAAGCCTCTATCTCAAAGTTGGTGCCAACACTGGATAAGGACGAAGAGAGGTTGGCGCCAAAGAGTCCAATCTTATCAAGACTCTCTAACCTTATCCACCTGGGGTGCCCACTTAATCCAATTGGGCTCATACCAAAATCTGATTATGGCACCCAATTTGATGTGGTTTGGCTCCAAAAAAATTCTCCAATAAGCTCTTGCCAAGTAGCCTTCAATTTAAGACCCATATGTCAATTTTTGATAAATATCCTAAAATGAAATTGGCAGGGACAGGAATTAGCAGGTGCTTGTCTTAAATTCATCTCATGAATTAAGACAAGACTTTTCTGAGCTGGACAAGCTTCATTTAGACTGAGAGAAACCTTCTCAAGGTTCTCTGGGTGAGTCAAATCATATTTGGCTTATTCAAGATGAAAAAGATTACACGAAGAGAAAGTTAGACTCAATCATGTGCTAGCACGATTTCTTTGAACCTAATTGGATCTAATCCAAATCAATTAGGCTAGCCCAATTCATGACATCCAGATCCTAACCCTTGTTAGTGTGACCCAGTTAGATTTAATTTTGTATAGTAATGAGACATGTCATGATCTCATCATCGACATCATTGAAACTCCTTTCGATGGATCAGAACTCTTCTAATTCAGACAACTAGAATGATCGATCATCAAGATCATTCTAATTGATCTCAAAATCCATCAGTGACACGTAGCAGTATATGGTGATAACCCATCAGAACTGAAGATGAACCTCTCGGTGTAGCTACCTGTGCGATTGAATTCCTCTATCATGAGTCCTGACTGAATTAGGGTTAAGATGAACTCGTCAAACCCAACATCAGTCATATGAATCAATCGATCGATCTGAGTCTGATGTGAAACTCCAATGAAAAACTCTTTTCCATTATGTCACTCTGTCATGGCCATGGGCTTAAGGACTCAATCTTTCGATCATCATAGGACTACTTCTCTCATCTACCGAGGTTGATAGATCCCATCTTGGTGAGACCTAGTTCCTACAATAAATATGCTACAGCCAACATACACCTCAGGGTTTCGAATGGCTAGGAGACTGAGTTATGGTGTAGTCAAACTATAACACACTCAAGGTGAATTGTCAATGCACCTCAGGTCAAAGAACTAGACACATAACTACAGTATCGAGCTAGTCATCGATGAGAAGGTAGACTTTCTTATGACTGCTCGATATGGTCACGTTCAGTACTCTCGTTCTCAACGAATACCTATACTCTCACTTCGGTGTCTCCACACCATAGACTCAAGATACATCTATCCTAAGGAAGCGATAATACACCAACCTTCCAGAATGATCACCATCCTCATGATGATCCTATGGTCAAGAGCTATTTATGAGTTAGTTATGTAAATTCATGCCTTAAATTTTCAACTCTTGAAA